>NW_011645778.1:139413-177432 GCF_000223845.1 Gregarina niphandrodes | reverse complement strand
ACATCTGCTAAGCAGGACACATCTGCTAAGCAGGACACATCTGCTAAGCAGGACACATCTGCTAAGCAGGACACATCTGCTAAGCAGGATCGTGAGGCCAGAAAGCGCCCTCTGCTGTCCTGGTCTCATGATTCTCAGTACTTTGCTATTGCCTGCGAAGAGGGAATCAAAATTTATCACATCACCAAAGCTTTGGGACCGGTTGTGGAGGTATCCTTCACGGACCACTCTGGCAACAAAATTCCGTACTATCCCGCTCCTGGTGCAACCTTCTCGTGGCAGCCTAATTCGCGTGTGAACGATCCTGCCGTGTTGGCAGTTTGGACAGCCAAGCCCAGAGACGTTGCGCCCAGTCGTCTGACTTTGGTAGAGGTGCCTTCCTTCAAGGTCTTGGCTACTCGCAACATATTCAGCATTGACGGCATCGCCAGAATCTACTGGAGCCACCATGGAGAGTACTGTGCCCTCGTTACCCAAATCCAGGCTAAAGCCGTCATGGGACAGAAGAGGGCCGTACACTCGCAGTTGGATGTCTTTACGATGAAGGCATTCAGGGGATCTCTTCCCGTAAGTTCAGTCACTGTTCCTCACGAGATCATGACAGTATCGTGGAGTGAGTCTCGCGACCGACTCGCCGTTCTAGCCGTGAACAAACAAGTTATCTTCTACACAGTCACCAAAAAGGGTCTTGAGGAATGCGGAGAGCCGATGGATGTTCCTCGCGAAATCAATACTATCTCCTGGTCGCCCCTCGGAACACATTTTGTATTATCGGCTTGCTCAATTGAGGAGAGCGCTGGTACTCTGTGGTTCGGTGTGTGCTCTGATGTATCTACTTCCACGAATGGTGCAGGTTCTGGCTACTCTGGTTCCGGTGCTGGTTCAGGTGCTCGTCTAATACCTGGAGTTGGACTGTCGGGCAAAGGCGTAGCAACGAACGCTGCGACCCGATCGATCCCGGGAGCTCCCTCTGGGTTTAAGACCGCGACAGGATCCTCTGGCACCGTCACCGCTGGCTCTAGCAAGTTGTTTACTCCGGAGATTTTGTTCAAAGGTGAACAGATGAAGTTGCAGCACGTGGATTGGGACCCCAGTGGTCGCTACGTGTCGACAAGTGTTTCATCTCCTGTTGGCTCCAAGTCCGGTTATAAGTTTGACGAGATTGCTGGCTACACTCTTTGGTCATGTCAAGGGAAAGCAATTTTCAATGCAGGCGTTGAGGGGCTTCACAGGTTCCAATGGAGGCCGCATCCGTTTGTTCACATGCCGGAGTCCAGGAGAGAGTTAGTCAGGGAATCGTTCAATCAATATACGAAGACATTCGAAGCCCAGGACAGCAAGCGGAAGACTGAGCGACGAGAAGAAGCTATGAAGTTTAGCAAACAGCAAAGGGACACTTTTCAGAAACTATTGCGGGCAGCACAGGATGGCTGCCGGGCACTGCCTGAATCTGAACAGTGGGAACAGATGGAGGCGGAGTATCAGAAGTCGAGGCAGTTAGTGAAGCACGTGAAAGAGAATTGGCGCGAAATTTCGGTCACTGTTAAGCCGGCCGTTGTGCCATCAAATTAACCAAATTTCAGCTTTTTATTGTGAACATTGTTAGCTAGACATTCTGCAACGCATCATTGACCTAGGTGATGACGATCCTTCTGGGTGATGACGATCCTTCTAGGGGATACCGGTTGCAGGCTGATGCGCGCTCCGTCGGCAGTAATTGGGCATTAGCATTCGTTCGTTCATTCGTCATTGTTGGGTCATAGCGGTGGCCAACTACAAGTCAAAGAGATACGTACGGTTTTTTGGCGCCTGAAAGCGCATGCCGAAAGAACTCATTACTGGAGATCTCCGCTCCTGTCCGCATTGCTCCTGACCGCATTGCTCCTGACCCCATTGCTCCTGACCCCATTGCTCCTGACCGCGTTACTGGAGCATGGAGGATTCGTCATGGTCCTCTTGGTACTCCTCTTCGGGTTCCTCCTCCAAGGTGAACAAGTCGGCGGCGTCGAAATCGAGATGTTTGCCGCTGACACACACGCGTGCGACGGCACCATCAGGGTTGATTGCAATCTTTAAGTGCGTGGCCGGGACTGGATTTTTGAGGGTTACAGTGTATTCCTCGTCCCCCTCAAGGTCGTCAATGGTTCCGAACTCGAACCACTCGAGTCTGGCGTGGTGGTTGGCAAAGAGGAGTTGTTGTTGAAGGACGGTCATTTTTCTGGTCTGGGAGGAGTCGAGGACACTGACGAACACTTTGTAGGGCAGGTCGCCGTGTATGCCGGTGGTGCTAACGTCCACGGAGTGGACGAGACACCTGGCCGCGAGAGCGATAATAACTTGGTCTTCACCAGAGAAGGGTATATCCTCGCCCACCAAAGGTTCCTTCACGAACATTGGCCTTAGGGGCTGTCGCGGCGTAATCCATACCTGGTCGTTAACCGGCTGTATAGCCATGACCGGGTGGATCACTTGAGAGTCTCGACGGTCGGCCTGGGGGTTGTCGTCAATGAGCGAACCGTTTACGAGCAGGTTGGCCGCGGTTTCCCAGCCAGAGGATGCGTACACGACTTGCGCGCCGATCGCACCGTCCGCGTAGTTCAGCAACCTCGAGGGCAGCTCTCTCTCCTTCATCTTGAACACGCCGCCCAGATCCAGCGCACATTCGCCGTACACCCACAGCTTCTGGATCCCGCCGTCGGGCAACAAATTCACCAACAGAACGTCAATCTTCAGGTCTTGGCCGCACACATCCTCAGGCGTTACCTCAAAATAATTGCTCTGATTCCGCTTCAATGGAGACCTACAACAAACTACGTTACACCCAACCTGACTTACACGCCAACCACACTTCTCCATGCAGATTGCGTATCTATCAGTTTACTCGCGCGCTCTACACAAGAAACAGAGTAACAGGAGAGAGACGGCAGAGGGTAACAAAGAAGCGTGATGAAGGGCATCACCTTGGATTTCCAGAGGCACTCCGACCGAGCCCCCAGATAGACATCCTCGGTCAGCTGCGCGAGGCGTGAAATTCGGAAATTCGTTTGTCAACCTGTCATACAATACTAGAACGAAAAAGAGGTCTGTTAGGTGGCGCACACCAACTGGCACTGGTGGTGGTCCATATCTTGTGGTGGTCAATATTCCATGGTGGTGGATATGTCGTGGTGATACTGGGTGGTGATACTGAGTGGTGATACTGAGTGGTGATACTGGGTGGTGATAATGGGTGGTGATACTGGGTGGTGATACTGGGTGGTGTGGTATGGGGGTTCCCGTGGCTTTGGCGTACGTCCGGTGAGGTTGATGACGTCCCAAGCACCTTCGATGCTTATGTGTGGTGGTGCGTCGTTTCCGGTGGTGATGAGTATTCCACGGACGATAATAGGCACGGGGAGTTTGATTAGGCACCATTCGTGGCCGGGTATCCTTCGTCTGCGGGTGATCCAACCTCTAGTCGACGGCGGATGTCTGTCGTGTTGGAGTATATCTGAAGCGGAACAGCGGTATTCGTCGGTAGCGAAGATAACGTGTGCTCCCAAACGTGCATCACAAAAGTTAGTCATCTTCGTAAAGGTGGGCACATGGTCGCTCAACGATGCCACCCGTGGTATCCGGTAAACCGGACGCTCTCCCCCGACACATGTCGCCTCCAGTTTAGACGACCTAAAAGGATGCGCTAACTTCGCCGTCAAAGAACCCAATAAACCTTCGTCACAACGAGCCCGCTTTGCCCGGAACATAATTTTTATGCACTTCCTTTAATGGACACACTCATCTGGGACCCAATCGTTGTGGCCTGTCTAGTCCTTGTCGCCGGCCTAATCTCCGGACTTACCGTTGGTATACTTGGACTCGACCACATCGAACTAAAACTCAGAGAGCAAGAAGGCGACCTAAAGATCTCGTACCATTCCCACCCTCTCGTGCTGGTACCTCTCTCGTGGTTCCAACTGTGGTGATTGTCTGTGTCATTTTAGACGTGTGATTCATATGTTGAAGCGCAAACACTTGATCCTTGTATCATTACTGATCGTCAACACGGTATGTCAGGAGACATTGCCACTGTTACTTAACGAGATGATGCCTGAGTGGGCTTCGGTAGTGTTCTCAGTAACGTGCGTTTTGTTATTCGGTGAAATCATTCCACAAGCCGTTTGCTCCGGTTCCTATCGAATGTCTATTGTGCGATTTTGTACACCGTTGGTCAGGGTAATCAGTTGGATTGTGTTCCCTCTGGCGTACCCCATCGCTAAGCTTCTGGATTGGATGTTAGGAGCACACACGGAGAAGTATTACGGCCGAAACGACCTCAAAGCGGTTATCCGCATCCACCAGAAACCCAGCAGCGTCGACCTTAATAAACTTAATGAAGGCGGGGGCACGGAGTCCATGGACCGCCGTGGAGATGAAGGGTTGTTATCTGACGAAGTCATCATCATCGAAGGCGCACTGGACATGGCTAAAAAGACCGTGGAAACCATCATGGTCAAAATTGCCGACGTGTACGCCTTGGAAGAAAAGGCGCGTCTAACAATGGAATTGAGGAAATCGATTGTCGAGGCCGGGCATAGCCGTATACCAGTCTACCGGGAGCAGATTTCGAACATTGTGGGAATGGTCTACATCAAGAACTTAATCACCGTCTCAGACTCCACCTCACCACCCGTCGGCCAGCTAATTGACCTCGACCGATTCCCTATCTTCATTCGGCCAGACCATAATTTATACGACCTAATGAACACTTTGCAAACTGGAAAACACATCGCTCTCGTTACCGACAATCCGGAGGCCCAACTCCGTGCCTGGGAAGCGGAACAAAAGAGAGTCAGGGCACACATCGATGTCCCCAACGCTAACGCCCCCACGACTGTCAATGATGCCACAAGAGACAGTGATACGAGGAGGGACAATGATGCCACAAGGGCCAATGACGTCCCAGGGGGCGCCGAAAATCAGAGTGCTGCCTCTGCCTCTGAGTACATACAGGACGGCAATATCGCGTCAGAAGGAGTTGAGTTTGGCGAAATTGCTGAACAGGTGCATCACGCAAAGTACCCCGTTTCCCACAATATTCTGGGACTGGTCACGATCGAAGATGTGCTGGAGGAGCTGATTCAGGAAGAAATTTATGACGAGTTCGATAAACCTGTTCCCGCTTTGATGGCTATGAAGAAGTCCATACGTGCGTCGAACGATGTCAGCGCTGGAGGCATCTTGGACCAGCTTGAACAAGGCTTAGAGAAGAATGCCGCCGTCCAGATCAGCACTACCGAGAAACCCGGGCCTAGGGCCGGCTCTGGCAAAACGAAAATTTCTGTCATCAAAGTGTCGCCTACCCGGCGATGAACGATGTTTTGCAGGATAATGTTCAGCAAACGATTTAGATAGGTAATGAAGATAGATTGTGCAGGGAGGTGCGGTATCCACCTGTGGCAATCACGGGCAGTGTTTATCAGTGCGTGGCGCTGACTGACCACGTTCACTGACGGTGACGTGGTCAGGCTGATCGATGTACGCGAGGCTAATCGATGTACGTCAGGCAGCTGATGTTCATCACGGCGGAGATATCTATCTAGATCTTTGCGGACCGATTGGCGGGTCTTGGTTTAGGTGGTCCAGATTTGGTCTCATTGCTGCTGGCGGGGTCTGGTTGAATTTCTGCCATCAAAAACCAAGGCGCCGGGTTCTGGTTCTATCTGCTCTTTGGTTCTAACTCGTAGCGCCATGCACAACAAGAACGGCTATATACAGAGTCGCCAGTCGGAGCGGAAGTCTGGCCGCGACTTGGCCGGGGAATTGACATTGAAGCAACGGCCCCGACCGGACGCGGCAAATGGTGCATCGCTTCTGCCGGATAACGTCTTTCTGACGAGCAACACGAAAAGAGCACCGGATCATGGTCCAGTTCTAGGGGTTGTTCCAGGTATGGTAGTGGGCAGTCGCACAGCACTGCCGGAGAAGGAACTGCAGTTGTTATTTGGTCATGTTCAAGCGTATGCCACCACCGCTCGATCTTGTCCCCACCATGTCATTCACGATTTCTGTGCCCCGGTGTATTGCTCTCCGTTGTAGGAATCCTGAGGACGTAGATGCGGTAGTCGAGCTCAAAGAAGACGAGTCCTCATCGGGTCAGTCGTCGGAGAGCGAGGACGACGACGAAGCCCTTGCCCGAGAGCTGGAGGCGATTCGACGCGAGAGACAAAAAGCGGAGGTTAAATCCGAGCGGGAAACTGCGCTAGAGGGGTTGGCGGAGAGCTTGAGAGAGGGCCGCGTTGGCTTGTCTAAGTCGTGGACGGAAGAAGCCGTTTTCAACGTCAAAGTGTCCGATCCCGGCACGACCAGCGCACAGTATGTCAATGACACCGTAAGGTCAGAATTTCATAAACGCTTTTTGCAACGTTACATCCATTAGGGACGACATCCATTAACAACGTTGCATCCGCTAGCACACTCGACAGTACATAATCAGCACGGTTACAGTGTATCGTACCCTTAGCAACGTTGCGTCTTCACAATAACCACTTGGTTATATAAGACTTGCTAAGTGTTTATATGAGTATGCTGACTCCATGGCTGGGCCCTTCTTCAATTTCGGCGAGAGCCAGCGAGGGCCCATTTTTGCGCGTTGCGCGTGGTTTGGCGGCTTTCCCGAGAAGACAGGGTCAAGTGCCGGCCTTGGCTGCGAGTTTGGCTAAACATGATTCTTACAGCACGTGCCCTGTGTCGATGGTGCAGCAGCGTGTCGCGACTGTGAAAAGATTCCACACGAAAAATTCCAGTGAGCAAAGTAGTATGGATTTCATCCCTGAGCCTAAGCTTCCCTACGCCCTGAATGCCTTGGAGCCACACATCAGCGCTGAGACGCTCAAATTCCATCATGGCAAGCACCACATGGCCTACTACAACAAGACCAAGGAGCTGACTCAAGGCAAGACCCCGGTCACACTAGAGGAGCTGGTGGCGACTGCCGAAGGTGGTTTGTACGATCAAGCTGCGCAGCTATGGAACCACGGCTTTTATTGGCAGTGCCTCGGCTCGAACCCCGACAGCAAGGACGTGAGGAAGCCCACAGGACCGATCGCGGACTTGATCAACTCCTCTTTCGGCTCATTCGATGCCTTCAAAGAAAAGTTCGACACCATGGCCAAGGGCGCCTTCGGAAGCGGCTGGGTTTGGCTCGTTAAGAAGGGCGACAAACTCGAGCTCATGGAAGGCCACGACGGCGATTGCCCACTCAAGGGCGACCGCGGTCGACCCCTGCTTACCATCGACCTCTGGGAGCACGCCTACTACATCGACTACAAAAACTCCAGACCCGATTACATCACAGCGTACTGGAGCCTCGTCAACTGGGACTTCGTCAACCAACAACTAGGCGCCAAAACCTACAGCTACCAAAAGGCAAACTAACTACTTGCCATACGACCAAAACACGCACTTGGAGCCCGCACAAAGGACCAGACGAGTTTGATGGCAGGGTGTAATTTTTTGAAAAGCAACTTTTGGAAACATTTCACCCAAAATGCGCTGAGCACACGACAAGCAAGGCCTACCACAAGCTCAAACATGGCTAACGGAAATGGCTTACGACGCGCATGGTGACGATCCTTTGGTCAGACAAAAAAGCTTTTTGGGCCTGTTCCGACAGGAACCGGAATTCACGAACGAGCCCCGAAAGAATTAACGGGCATACTTGATGACCAAATTTCTGGAATCAAACGCAACCATACAACCTTGGCTTGAAGACTGCTTCATCTTCCAAGTCCGTCACCAGCACCAACACATTATTGTCGCCAAGGGCTTTGATGCTTTGTATTATTTGGGTTGTGTCAATGTTGGCCTTAACGCAGTCTTGACCGGCAATGGTTTGGCGCACCCCTTGGGATGGCGTTTTCGGTCTTGGGGTTATGGTGTTGCCATCCACGAGGAAGATGTGTGTGTGGGTGGCTAGAATCAGTTGAGATGGAGAGACGAAGGCGGCCGAGTGGACGAGAACAGGGGAACTGTTGTTCTCTGGTTTCAGATTGAACATTTTATGTATCCAGGTCTTCGTGGTCACGTCATACACGTCAGCGGTCCCCCTGGGGCCGTCCACTGCCATTAACTGGTTGGTACCAACGGCCCAGGCGTTGGCGGACCGCTGGACGTCTACGAGGCTTGTTACCTCCCCGGCCGAAGAGAGCGCAAGCAACTTGGACGGCCTCACTCCGTCAACGCTCTGGAGCAAAACCAGTCGGTTGTCTCCGTCTACGGCGGGCGACACAACTATACGCGAAATGGGGTCATGCGTCGCGCGGTAGAGCTCCATCACTCGGTCCTGTTCCCAGTTGACGAGATGTAGGCCGGCGGACACGACGGGGTGCTTGCGCTCGTTCAACTCGACTGTGGCAGTGGCAACCAAAAATTGGTCAATATCATCCCCTTTAGGCAGCGGCCAAATTCCCGTAATCATCGTCTTGCCAAAGGTCTTTATTATGGTCTTCTTCTCCTTCTTCTCCAGTACCTTCACCTCCAAACTCTGCGTGTTCAGGCCGATGAAGGCGGATCGTCCGTTAGTCATGTTCACAAAGATAACGTACTCGTATCCTTTGGACCAACAGACCGTTGCGTGCGTCAATGCGTGCCGCAGTTTCACTTCAGCAATTTTCACCACATCCACGGGCCTCTCGCTGGTGTCTATTTTGTCCAAGGCTTGGCAGAGCGGGTTCCGCAGCGCCGACCGCGCCCGCTCCAAAATGGCGGCGTGCAGCTTGCCCCCGTTCTTACTAGACGAGATGGTGATACCCCAGGCGATCAGCACCTTGGTTCCCGCCCCCTCCAACAGCAAATTGTCAGCTCCGTACATATTGGCGTTTTCCAGCGGCGTGCTGGCCTCCTGGACAACGCCGTGGCTCCGGAGACAGCCGAACTCCTTTAAAGAGAAATAACTCCTTATAGTGCCGTCAGCGGTGACGGCGACGATGCGCTCTGAGGGCTTCAGGACCAGAACCGCGACACATTCGCTGTACTGCGCTTGCCGCACACACGTGGGCGAAAATTCAGATTCCGACGTCAGAGTGTACAAGCTCACCTTGCCCGACAGCGAGGCCGTCAAAAACGAGCGCTGCCTGGGTCCGTCAACAACAGTAATGTCCATGACGGGTGCGCGGTACGGTTCCTGATATTCTTGCAAAATTGTAAAGGTGGTTGCATCCACCAGACATACCTGCCCGCTGCTGTCTCCAACGAGCAGTGTGGTGGCGTCCAGCGGCCGGAGGGCGCAGATGACGTTCTTGTCCTCTAGAAACTTGCGCTCCGCCCTGCGCACCGCCTCCTCTCGCTGTTTTTCCTGTTCTGCCGCCAGCTTGAACACATTCACGCCGGCATCTAGCACCGCGGGAAGCGGCTCCAGCTGCGGCTCGATGCGCCGCCGTTTGAGAACCCCAGAGGTCTTGCAGGGTAGTTTGATGCAGTGACCTACGGGTCCCCCCGCGCTGGGGTTGAAGGGCACCAGACGGGAGTCGTCGGTTCCGACGAAGCCCAGCGAGGCCGAGAGGACGCTAACACTCGTCAAGCACTCACCCTTCTCGCAAGCGCCCTTCAACATTACTCGGCCCGCACGCAAAGCAAACGGCGCCGTCGTCCCCTCCACGTCATCCACCACCACCTCGTGCACGTTGCCCGTCATGCAGGCCACAAAGATCCTCATACCCAGCACCGCCACGTCCCGAGCGGGACTCGCCAGCCGTAACACATCTAGCACTTGGCCCGCAGCGTTCCACAAACGAACCAAGCCCGTGTCCGACAAGGATATAAAGTAGTGACTGTCAAACGGACTGTCCTCCAGCACCAAAATCTTCTCTATCTTCTCTTCCGAATCATCTACATAATACGTCTACAACAACATCCCGTCCTTACGTCCCTCTCTCCTGTGTTTCCTCCCTCCCGTGTGTGCTGCGTGTGGACTCAATTCGCCCGGCACTCTCGTCCCGCCGGCGACTTACCCGTAAGGTTTGGCAAGAGATGGCGTCTACGACGTGTACAGCGCTCTTTCCGCTGGCCAGGTATAGCAGGTTGCGCGCGGCGGCCGCCGCCCGGTACTTGGTCGAGCCCGCCTTGCCGAGCTCGGCATACGCGGCTGTAAGCATTTTTATTCTCGGTGAAAAAACTCTTCTCTCCCACCCATACCGTGCTTTGTCTGCTACCCTACCCAGGCTCCCGATTCAGAGGCCGAACCCAAGCACTCGATTGTTAGAAACCGGACTCAGAGACCATAGTTAGAAACTTCGGAGAACCGTAATCGTTGACCCATAGTGAGTAGCGAGCAGCGCTGTCCGACCTCGGCAGAGGTGCAGTTTACTCTTCGGCGGGTTCCTCGGCCGCGACGGCGACGGTCTTGTTGGCCTTGTCGAGGGCCTTGGCGTAGACGTCGAGGGGCGACTTGGCGGTGTTCCCGGAGATGGCCCAGAGGTTCGGGGTGAGGACGCCGTAGGTCTTGCTGAGGGCGCGGTAGTAAGCGCAGACGAAGTTGCCCGAGGTACGGGTGTGGCCGCTGGAGCAGGTGAAACAGTCGGCAACGCCAGCGAAGTGGAGCACCTTCTTGGCAATGGGGGATCCCACGATGCCGGTTCCACGGGGGGCAGGAATGAGCCGGCCAAGGACAGAGGCGCACTTACCGCTGACCTTAAGAGGCACGGTGTGGGGTGCGCCGATGTTGCTACCCCAGTATCCACGACGCACGGGCACGATGGCGAGCTTCGCGCAGATGATAGCACCGCGGATGGCGGTGGCCACCTCCTTCGCGCACTTGGTGCCGTAGCCGATGTGCCCGTTGTTGTCACCCACAATCACAAACGCCTTGAAACGCGTCCTCTGACCGGAAGCAGACTGCTTCTGGACCGGCTTGATGCCCATCACTTCGTCGTGCAACACAGGCTTGCCCGACTTATCTTCCACGGCACCCGGACCCGACCGCGCGTAAAAGTAGTCCACGATCTGCGCCTCCTTGATGGCGAAGGAATAGAGGAAGATATCATCCAAAGTGCTGATGGAGCCAGACTTCACCAGGCGGCCAAGATTGGTCACGGGAGTCCACTCCTCACGTCCTTCCTGACGCCGGGGGTTGGGACGAGGTCCACGAGGCCCTCCACCCATGCCGCCAGCCGCACCGCCGAAACCGGACTGGTATCCACCGCGCTGCTGCGGTTGCTGTTGTTGTTCAGTTGCAGGAGCAGTCGTAGCTAAAACAAAGGCGTAAGGTGTATGCCGCGCACTTGTGTGTGTGTTTTCGCTCAAGTGTCCGTCACACGTGTGGGCTCATTCGCGGGCATGGGCGCATGACGTCATGTGTGTGCCTGGCGCCCGCACGCCGTGTAGCCCCGGCGAAGAGTGATGTCAGTAGGCCCGAGACGGTAGTCCGGCAGCCAGATGGCTCCTGGAGTGTGTGCTTACCCATCGTCGTCGCTAGGTCAAAAAAACCCTCCGGAATGCCAAGTTTGGAACCAAAAAAAAAGACGACGTAACAAATGGACCGAGTCGTAAGCCACGCAGTGCAGCACCCGTACACTACATGCCTGAGCTACGGCCTGGACAGCGGGGAAACCATTCCGGTATGCCACCATGAGCTCGTGGGCGCCAGCGCCGTGCTCGCCCAAGCCATGACTAAAGCCTACGCCAAGAAGAAAAGCACGTCCATTGACGCCCTCTACGTACTGCCCGCCAACAATGCAATTGGCGTGGATCTTGAGCACAACCTGGTTGTCAACTCCTTGAAGGGGGACGCTAAAGTGACTCCCGTAAGCACACAACCAACGGCCTGGAATAAACACAACGACCAGCCCCCAGACGGCAAGTATCCAGCTTTTGTCTTGTCAGGTAGATGACGACGTCATCGCGAAAGTGAAAGAAGTTTCGAGGTCAAAGGTCTACGACTTAGAAGATTCGTTGAACTTGGTGGAGGGCGGTTGTCTCTTCAGCGATTAGCCGCAGAGGCTGTCGTCCCGCACTGGCTGTCGTCCCGCAGTGGCTGTCGTCCCGGCATCCCACCCGGATGCCGTCATAGTGCGTGCTGTGTGCTTAGAAGCGCTTTTTCGGGGAGTGCTTAGCCGCCCTCATTCGGGATGAAATCGCGTGCGATAAATCCGAAGTCCTGGGGCAAGGTTGCACGCCACGTGGGTTCAACGTTGCGGGGCCGTCGGGGCGCGTGTGGGATTGGGTGGACGGGTTGTTTTCGAGAGGGGGTTTTTTTTTTGAGGTGCTGAGATGGACGCGGTGACGTTGGGCACGATATTGAGTGGCTTCTTGTCGAGCCAGAACGATGTGCGGAAGAACGCGGAGGCTACCTTCAAGAGTCTGAAGCAACAGCAGCCGGGTGCATTGGCGGGTGTTTTGTTGGAGATAATGGGTACGTCTGCGAACGCGACGTTGCGGCAACAAGCGGCTTTGTCATTCCGTAACGTTTATCGCGAGTTTTGTCTGGGCGAGGCTTCGAACGCGTGGGTTACGCTTGATGAGGCGACGCAGGAGAATTTCAAGAGCAAGTTGCTAGAGTGTTTGAAACAGGAGGCGGACCCGACGGCAAAGCGCGCTATTGGCAACGCCGTAGCTGAGTTGGCCGACGCGATCATCATGGCCCAAAAGTCATGGGTCGAGGTCTTTGCCGTTATTCAGCAACTCATCGGTGCCACGGACCCGTTGTCGCAAGTTATTGGGCTCGAGCTGGCGGCCGACTTGGAACCACATATGTCCGAGGACTTCCAGAGGAACTTGTCCAGCTTGAAGGAAATGCTCGCCGCCAAGTTCAGCTCCAACGATGAGGACATCATCACCGCCGCCACTGCCCTCTGGTGCCAGGTCGTCATGAACGAAGACACCGTCTCTCGCGAACTCGCCTGCTTCATCGAGCCCGTTATCAAGATCGTCGCCACCACATCCAGCGAGACGCTCGCCTCTAACATGCTGAAAGAGTTGATTCAAATCGCGCTTGATGCACCGTTCTTCTTCAAGGGCACCGCCGCGGACGTGATGCCGTTCATGCTCAACGTTGCCAAAGAGAAAGAAGAGATCCGTGAACTGTCACTCGAGTTCCTGATGACCTACGTAGACAGCAAGTACAAGAATGTCGTCAAGATACCGGGGTTCTTACCGTCGCTTGTGGACGCACTGATGACCCTGCTAATGGACGTTGAGGAGGACCCCATGTGGTTCGACGCCGAAAACAAGGACTTGGAAGAAGAGAACCACGAGCTCGGTGAAAGCTACATGGATCGGCTGGCCGGCACTGTTGAGAGCGAAGTCATCATGCCACTCATCTTCGAGAAAGTGGGGCAGTACGTCACGCAGGCGGACTGGCGATGCAAGGTCGCCGGCATTTCGGCTGTGTGCCAGAGCATTGAGTATTTGTCTGCAGATTATGCCATCAAGCAGTTGCCGGAGATCGTGAAGATTGTGGTCGCGGCGACCAAGGACGCACACTATCGCGTGCGATATTCGGCCTGTCGCACGATCGCGCAGATCGCGTTGGACCACATGCCGTTTGTGCAGGAGAATTGTTACGCTGAGGTGTTGCCTGCGCTCATTGAGCGCTTCGATGACCCCGTGGCGCGTGTACAGAAGCAGGCTTTCACGGCCTTCGTCAACTTCGCTGAGGAAGTGGACATCGAGGACTTGTTGCCCTTTGTACCCGTAGTGATGGACAAGGTGAACGCCCGGTTGGACGGCGGTTTCAAGATGGCCGGCGACGAAGAGCTGAAGCCCGAAGTTGCGCTGGCTCGGCACAACATGATTCGCGAACAGTGTGTGACCTCGGTGGCCGTCGTCGCAGGCGTGTTGCGTGACCAGTTCCTGGAGTTCTGTCCACGCATCGTGCCTTTGATGAAGTTGATTGTGGCGCAAGCGGACACGGAGGAGATGCAGCCCATGCGCGGACGCGCCCTAGAATGCCTGAGTATTATCGCATACTCGGTTGGTTTCAGCCATATAGAGGCGGAGGCGCAGCAGATCGTAAATGCACTCATTGCGCTGTATAAGACGGAACGGAAGCCTGACGACCCTGTCACTGACTACATCTATGAGGCGCTGAGGCGAATGACTACCGTCATGGGTCGCAACTTCTCTCAGTTCAACAACGAGCTCGTGCCGATTGTCATCAGTCGCCTCAAGGACGTCGAGAAGGTGCCAGTGGATCCTGAGTTCGATGAGTACAACGATATGAGTGTGGTCAACGAGCGGTCGACGTCGGCGACGCTTTACAGCGGCGTCAAGACTTCGAAGCTGGAGCTGATGCACAAGGATCTGGAACTGCTCATTTCCATTATCGAAAACACCAAGGGCCACTTCGCGCCGCATATCCAGACTTCGCTTGAGGCTGTTGTGCCGTTGCTGGAGCTCAAGCATTCGGACGAGGTGCGCAAAAGCTCGCTCATGGCCATGGCCGAGCTCATTGGCGCTGCTCGTGATGGCCAGGCCCCTAGCGACCAGTTAACGCAGTGGGTCATGAACGCAATGCGGATCGTGCTGCAGGTCGTGGATGACAGCGAGGAACTGCATTATAGCGGCGTGGACCACTTGACTGCAGTCGTCTCTGGCTTGGCGCGGTGCATCGAGAACGCGGGCAAGGGGGTGCTCGATGCGACTCAAATCGAAATGGTTATAAAATGCGTGTGGAAGATGATCGGTACTTCTTCAACCAGGCGCCAACAGATGACCAAATACCAGAGTGACGGAGAGCTTGAGGAGGAGGAGCAGGCGCGATGGGACGACGAGAAAGAGCGCGAGCAGGTGTTCCGTGAAACGTGTCTTAAGGTGATGGAATCGTGCATCCGAACACATCCTGACGAGTTCTTACAGAGCGGCTCCAAGATCACTATGGAACACGTCGAGGCATTCATGGCTGTCCCGGACGCCGACGACCGCGCCCTGGCATGCTATGCGTGCTGTGATTTGCTACAAATTCTTGGCAGTCGAGGTCTCTCGCTCATCGGCACAAAGGTTGAGAAACTCGTGTGGTATATCGAGGACCAAAATGAGAGTGTGCGCCAGGCCGCTTGCTTCGCCATGAACCTCTGCATGAACACACAGGGAATCCACCAGGCCCTCGTCACCGAAACCGCCACCCGACTCCTCAAGGTCATCCAGCACGCCGACGCCTGGCGCCGAGTGAACAGGTCCGCCACCGAGAACGCAGTCTCTGCTCTCGTGAGCATTGTCCTGCACCAGTCGGAAGTCGCCGGTCCCGCCCGAATCGCCGAGTTCGTGGACCTAATCCTCGCCAGTCTACCCATCATCCAGGACGTCGAGGAGGGCAGACTCGTCCACGACAAAATCGTCAAGGACCTCCTCAACGGCCCCCAGAGCGCTTTCTGGGGCAACAACAACGCCAACCTTCCCAAGATCGTGCCCTTCATCGCACACATCTACAGGTCCCAATACGTCGAGGACGAAACCAATCCCCTCATCCGGCAACTGGCTCAAAAGATTGGCGTCTCTGCCATTTCCGAAGTTGTTGCTAACCAGCAACTCACTGAATACCAACAGCGAGGGCTCAAGAAGATTGAAAGAGACTTCACCAACTAAGTCGCGGTAGGTAACTACGGCATGTATCCACGGCACGCAATATCCGTCAACACACAGCACACAGTGTCAACACACAGCGCGTCGACGCACACATGAAAAGCGCGACGTGAATTTTGTTTGGTTCATGGTTCATCTTGAGAAGTGGCCTTAAGCAGAGGTGCCTTCCTTTGCGGGGGTATTCGATAGACCAATCGAGTGTTCTTATGCTGTGAAGATTTTGTACGTTTCAAGGAATTTGTTTGCATCCATTGTAGCAGCATTTTTTTTTGATAATTAAAGATGGAAGGGAAGACAACTGACGAGCCGGCTAAGGCCGTGACGCCGGATATGTCGGCAGAGGACAAGAAGAAGGCGAAGGAGGCGAAGAAGCAAGCGGAAAAGGCGGCGAAGGAGGCGAAGAAGGCTGAACGGGAGGCGCAGCTGGCGGAGCAGAGGCGGGCAGCCGAGGCGGTGTTGTGCAAGACGGTTGCGGATGTGAACGTCGACACGTATGGGAATTTGGGGGTCATAAATTCGGCCACTAAAAGTTTGCGAGTCTGGACGACAGTGTCTGCGATAACTCCGAGCTTGACCGAGCAAGGCGTATGGGTCAGAGGCCGTATAGCAGAGACCCGATGCAAGTCTAAGAGTCTGGCGTTTATTGTTCTTCGACAGCAAACGAGCACGGTCCAGTGTGTTATGAGTGCCACCACTGAAGATGAGAAGGACGCCATCAAGTTCCTGGCTTCCTTGCCGTTGGAGTCCATTGTAGATGTTTACGGAACGGTCACAATTCCGCCGGTGCCCATAACGTCCACGACGCAGCCGGTGGAGTTGGCCATCACGCGCTGCCACTGCGTATCCAAGTCGCTCCCGGAGCTCCCGTTCCAGCTGAAGGACGCGAACCGGCCGGAGAGCGAGATGAACGAGGAGGGCGCGGTCCAGGTGAGCCAAGATACACGGCTAGACAACCGCATTTTGGACTTGCGTACCCTGGCGATGAACGCAGTCATGAAGATATCGTCAGAAGTGTGTACGTTGTTTAGTGAATATTTATCGAAGGAAGGGTTTGTGCAAATACACTCCCCCAAACTTATTGGTGGCGCTTCCGAGGGTGGCGCTAACGTCTTTAAGCTGAAGTACTTCGAACGCGATGCTTGCCTTGCACAGTCTCCCCAGCTGTACAAGCAGATGGCCATCTCGGCGGACCTCGATCGAGTGTTCGAAATTGGACCGGTCTTCAGAGCTGAAAATTCTAATACCCACCGTCATCTCTGTGAGTTCGTCGGCTTGGATATGGAGATGGCTTTCAAGGAACATTACTTCGAAGTTTTGGAGGTAATTGAAAACACCTTCTGTTTTATTTTCAAGGGACTGGAAGAACGTTGCCAAAAGGAAATTGAAGCTGTACACCGCCAGTGGCCGGCCGAGCCATTCAAGTGGGGCAACAAGGTATTGAGACTTGAATTTTCCGAAGGCTGCAAAATGCTACGAGAAGCCGGATTCAGCGACATTCCTGACGATATTTCTCAATTCGATATTGGCACTGAGCAAGAGAAGGCCCTGGGAAAACTAGTCAAGGCCAAATATGACACCGACTTCTACTACATGATCAACTATCCCTTGGGTGTCCGTCCGTTCTACACCATGCCGCACCCCACCGACCCCAGTTTATCGAACTCTTATGACTTCTTCATGCGCGGCGAAGAAATCGTGTCCGGTGCGCAACGAGTTCACGACCCCGAACTACTCACCGAAAGAGCGCAAAAACTTGGCATTGAAGTTAGCACCATCAAGTCATATATTGACTCGTTCCGACTCGGTGCTCACCCGCACGCAGGATGTGGCATTGGCCTAGAGCGAGTCGTCATGCTGTTCCTCGGCCTGAACAACATCAGAAAAGTCTCCATGTTCCCGAGAGACCCCAAACGCCTGACCCCCTGATCTGGCGGTGGTCATTTCCAACTGGGGACTGTTGGATTCGAACTATGGATCCGAACTTGGGGCTCGTGGGACGACTTCTAAATTTCGGATTTTTGTGAAATTAACCAGATGTTCCTCTCGTTGTTAATTTTAGTAGAAGTGGTGTACAGTACCGAGCACGTGCCGATAACCCAAGAGAGCCGATTGGTGTTGCGTTGCGAAGACACAACGAGTGGAGATGACTCGAATCTGAGTTTATGCCAGTGGGGCTGTTATAGGAAATGCATAGCGCCGTTTGCCGGGACGGGCAACGAAGACATAGTGATATCTGGTGTGCAGTTTGAAAGTTGTGTGGAGGAATTACCGGACGACTGCCGACTGCACGGCAGTCTGTACACTCCCGTCCTGCTGGATACTTATTGCATTGGAGACCTGGGTCCTAGTGGAGGCAAGTACTATAAAATGTTCATTCCCGCAACGGATGGGATTATGTATTCGGACACATTTTCTCCGACAAATGTTTTGTTGGGCCTGTATAACCAGTCCAGTACCGTACCCACAGATGAGTGTCTGAGCAACAGCATTTACTACGTCTTGGCACCGACGACTGATGCTCTCGGATACACCATTCAGACTGATGGAATTCAGTTTATCTCTTCTGACGACGAAGCTGGATACTTGAGCTGCCCCGCACTCCCTGAATGGTCCAGTGAACAGAGTGCTGTCACGACCTTCCCCGTCATCTCTGAAACGTCCTACGGTATCCCGTTGACCAACGTCAGCACTGCCCTCTCCATCTCCCAAAGGGGAATGCTCGTCGAAGACAACGTGGTTGTATTCGGGACGCCCTCCAAGTGCCGTATGACATACCCAGCTGATGCGTACCTTTTCCTTCAAGGCAACTTCACCATGGCCACAGGAACTTTTCTTAACGTTGCGACTACAGGCTTCATCGCACTTTTGACAAACGTCTTTTTGTAAACCTCAAACAAGCTTTGCATTGCCCCACGCCTTTTCATTGTCTGTCTGGAGAATCTTTGCTACTGGTTACGCCCAACGGAACAGGTACCAGTACCAGGGAATGTGTTCGGTTGCTGAGCATGAGCTGCTGCAGACTCCTGACACAAATTCCGCGTCTAGTCGTGATCGGAGGCTAACGCCCATCGGTGGCGGCATAAAAAATTCCCCGCCACCCTCATGACAACCGTGCTGGATATCAATGCAATCCTGAAAAAGACAGATAAAGCCATCAAGCATGTACGTCAACACTTTTTGCGTAAGCTCGTGAAGAAGGATAATGAGCAGCACACACTCGCGCGCAACATTCTGCGAATATTTATGTCTTCAGTTACTATGTGAGGAACCCCCTAGCCATCGTGAATATTTGCCTACGGCGTACGATTGTTGTCTGACACAGCAAATACTGAATTCAGATGCAACAAGATCCATGCTTGCGTCGGTCAAAACGGAAATGGAATTGGAGATAAAATCAGATGTTTCCACCAGGATAAAGGCTGACGTCGACTTGTCGTTGGTCGAGAAACGTCGGTTCATAATGACGGACGAGGGTGCTAAATGGCTGAAGCGGGCAGCGAAGGATATTCTGGATTCTAATGAGAAGACGTCGCAGTTGCTACTGAAGGTTTTGAAGAGAGCCAGACAAGGGAAGTCAGACGGGCTCATGGATGAAATACCAACTGGCGACGTGCCAAGCGAGGACGACGTACCGACGGAGGACGGCTCAGGTGCCGGAGACGAATCAGGTGTTGAAGACGGCGGTGTAGATCGGAATGCAAGCGACGATGATGGCATGGGGGCTGCTTGGGGAGATGGGCTGACAGAGGAATGCTGCGATGAGGAGGACGCAGAGCTAATGGAGGTGTTGAAAAGGTATAAGGTTCGAAACGACGAAGAGGACATAGAGAGCGAGGGAGACGCGCGACCCACGGCTTTGGGTAAGACCGACGACGACGACGAGGAGCTCGATGACGATGCCTTCGATAGTAACCTTGGTGATGAAGAGTTGGACCAACTGTACCAATGACCGTGTACCCTGCCTGACCATATGTTGGCCCTACATGCCTGACCATGTGGTTGACCCTGCCTCAACCTGTTTCCGCCAGTACGGGGTATGTTCTAGTACTAGTACTAGTACATGCCAGTGCTAGTCCAAGTTGACTTATAAACCGCTTGTCCTTCAGACTACACTTGTTCTCCGTGTTAGAGTGTAGTGGGGTCAGAGGGATGGGTCGAGGGGATGGTTACTGCGGTTTGTCGCATTTGATTGTCTGCTGCTCTTGCGTTTGTTTTTTGACGGTTTGACAACCATGTTCCTGAGTTGATGTTTGTTGGTTAAAGCATCTTTCATCCTAGACCAAACTTGGACTGCCTCTTCCATTGAGAATTCTCTACAGCAGCATTTGTTTGGTCGGTGAATGATCTTACGGGTAGCATCTAATGGCATAGCATTTTTGTTGTGAAAGATTTTCTTTAGAATATATCGCGATAGTCTTCTTGTTCCAGTCAATGGCCGTGCACACACCGAGACACACTAGCCAGTCCTGGCCGTCGTGATGGTCTGCCTGGTGCATCACGTAAACCACTCTGCCGGTGAAGGAGGCTGTTACAGTATCCGCAGATGACGCCTTGTGGGCGACTTCTTTGTCGGTCACGAACTGAACATTCTTAAGACTAAGTACCGAACCCGATCCGCAGACTAGTCTCTCCAAGAAGTAGGAGTCTTTCCGTTGACAGCCGACCTCTGCCAGACAAATCCGCTTTGAAAATAACGCATACATAACCATATGCATCCGCTTTCGTCGCCGGAACAACGAGTCCAGCGAAGATCGAACTCGAACCACACTCTCCTCAACGGCCGTCACACCCACAGCCGGTGTAGCACTCGACGTGATGTCATTCTGATTACAGGTGATGTCATTCCGATTACAGGTGCTGGCAATCTCGCTCGCAGTAGTTGCATCGAACAACTGCCCGCGAGGTCCTGAAGGTGACAATGCCTCCGATGTGCTTTCAAGAGGCAGATCAAATCCCTCGATATAGTGACTGTCGAACGGTAGCTTCCCCGAGGCGGACGGAGCCCGAAGATAAGGCAGGCTGACGTACGACAAATCCGGCAGTGTTTCCAGTAGCGGCGAGAGTACGTGAGGACTGCCGGGCCGGAACGAGGCACCTGGTAAGCCATTGCCGCACAGGTACGGGGCACCAACGGCAGATTCGTCGCCAACCGAAGCACTGCCAGAACCCGAAGCATTCCCAGGACCCGTATACTCTGGTCCTGTGCCTCCGTGGTGCGTGCCCTGTGTATGGTCGACGGTTTTTTTCCTCCTCCTGAGGATCACGATATCTGTCACGCCCATCATTGCCGAAACCAAGTCCAATAACTGAGAACCCATTCCCGTGTACCATCCGTGCCAGTTGATAATTAGCGGCAACCCCTGACTCTCTTGCTGATTATACAGGGCGCAATATCTATGGTACAACTTCAACAACTTATGTATGGCCACGATATAGTCCTTCTCACTGCCCCTTGGACTCGTTTTTCCTAAGACTTGAGAATGCGAATGCACGTCCGATCCCAGGTCGGGCTCGCCATGCAGCGAAAGGGATACAACCCCAGACACACTCTTAAGCGGTTGGCCTGGATCCAGATCCATAACTGCACAGGCTCTGTAGCGTCGACCTGTGCCATAGCACACGACCCTGTTAGTAACAAAATTCACAAAGGTACTCTTTCCAGAGCTGACAGGACCCACAACAATGACAGCCAGTCGCTGTTTTTTCAAGAGCGCATCAGCACACGCGTCCCAGGAAGGCTTCACCAAAAACACAGACATCTGCGGCTTCCTGTACTTCTGCGGGGCCGTCTTATAACGCAGCTTCACCACAGCCGTTGTTCCTTTAATCGCCTTCATAGAATCCATAATAGACTCGTCGTTCCTCCGGTAATGATACAATCCCGAAACACCATTTCCTGCCGCATACAAAATGGCACCTCTTACGCTACACTCCCCCGCCAAAACCTCAATGTCACAATCACTTTTAAGCCCGATGGAACTTCGGCTGAGCTCCACCAATATCCAGTCCCTACCGTCTTCGTCTTGTACTATTTTCATCCAAAATGGAACGGCCTTCGGGCCACAGCCCAGGCACCTTTATATAACACACCATTCAGTGACGCAAGCCGTTCGATACTACTAACTATGTTAAAGAAAAACGCCAAGCCATACCCAGAGTCCCGGCTGAGGGAGGGATAAGAACCTCAGAATATTGACTAGCGCTTTAAGAAGAACTATTTCCTGCAGGCTAGCCTTCCACGCAAGTCCCGGTTCCGGTGACAGAGGAAAGGCAAACATTAATGGACAGTCGTACCCTTCCGGAAATGTGGGGCTTCGGAGTCCCGTGTTGGCGACTAGAAGTTTGGAAAGTGAAGGATCTTCTGAAAGAGGAGTTACCAGCTCGTATGGGATGAAGGGCGGTAGGACTATGGCAATGAAGTAACTACCACCGCGACGCAGCATGAGATCGCGACGCAGCATGAGACCGCGACGCAGCATGAGACCGCGACGCAGCATGAGATCGCGACGCAGCATGAGACCGCGACGCAGCATGAGACCGCGACGAGACAGGGAACCTCATAATGTCTCGCTACAAGGCCTCATAAGATTCTCCTGTATTCGTGTATAATGCAAGGGGATCCCATGAGGCCTTGTAGTGAGGCTGTGTTCGTAGAGAATGCAGTCTCACAACAAGGCTGAGGCAGTAATCATTCTATTATCGGGCAGCATGTCCAATACACAGTTCCCTCCAGACGACTGAGCATCGGTGACCCACACGGCACAGATGCGGACCTATAATGCCGTTCCACTCCCACAGTTCACCGCCCACGATGGATTTGCTTTCAAACCGACCACCGGCCGCCCAGCCGTGTTCTCCAACTTGGCACACATGATTCTGCTGGCGATGTTCGCTATCGACCGCACAAATAATTCTGCGGCGGGGGCCGTGAGCCCTCGTCCCGGCTATCTTCACGACACAGCACTTTCAGTAGCGTCGGCGGTGGGGGTTAGCTGGTGCAAGGGTGCTTCCGCAAGCCGACGTACTTGGAGTTCTGCCTGACCCGCGGGTAAGAAGCTGAGAATATTGAGTAAGGTTTTAGAGATAACCTTTTCCAGCAAGTCAGCCGTCCACGCAAGTTCCGACATCGATGGCAGAAGAAAAGCAAGGGCTAATGGACAACCATACCGTCCCGGCGTGGTGGAGTTTCCGTGCAATCCTTGCCCGTCACGAAGACGACGTAGCAGGAGACAAGGGGCCTCAAATATTCCTGCACTCTCCACGAGTATATCCAGACTGCAAGGCCGAGCCGTTTTAAGGAGCTCATATCCAGCCGGTATAGTGCCACGGGCCGAGGAGGTAAGTGCACGGTCCAGTAGTACATCCAAAATCCAGTACCAGGGGTGACATATTAAACACATCCGAGAATTCCCCAACGGCGTCAGAAGGCAGCCGGTAAGGTCATCGGCATTTGGCATGGTAAGAGCGTTCCATTTTTTTGGCAAACACCCTCCCGACGCTTGGGTATTAACACAGAGCAGTACTTCCTTGGAGCTTCCAAAGTGGTCATAACGTTGGTACATCAGTATCACCATGTCTTCCAATGGTAAATAGCACACAGTAACTTGGAATACTGCCGGGGCTATCACGTCGGTCCACTCCCACAGTTCACCCGTTCTTATATTCATGGTGAAGAGCGCCACGCTTGTCAACTTGCGAATGCTGTTAAAAGAATATCCGTTAATCAGAACGAGGGGCCCGTCCCCGATCTGAACCACTTCACTGATCTTACAGAGTCCAGGGGGCAACTCGACCTTGTCGATCCAGCGTCTGGCACCAGTATCGTATATGTATAAGAACCTAGCATCCCGGTGCACTAGATCCCGATACGCTAGATCCCGATACGCTAGATCCCGATACGCTAGATCCCGATACGCTAGGTCCACGAATGCAATCAAATAAGTTCCTTCCACGAACAACACTAAAGGCCCAAAAATCGTGAATCCAGACGGCACTGCACCGCCCACAATAAATTCGCTTTCAAGCCGGCTACCACCTCCCTGGCCGTCCCCAGTCACATCGGGAGACCACACGGAACAACATTCCTGACCATGCCCATATTGCCAGGACAGAACAAACACTTCCTCGTGTGTGTAAGCATGATAGTGCTTTCCTTCAATGACCCTCCGGTCCACCATCTTATGTGAAACTTCGGCCGGAGTCGTTCGGGTGCAGCAACGTTTTGCTGACGCCCATCCCAATAGTGAAAAGGCCCTATTCGGACTCGACTTTCAAAAGCTACGAAAAAACAATATGAAAATTCTCGGTCAAAAATACCACCGGTCCGGTTCTACAGCTAGTCTGAAGGCTACTTCTGAAGGACGGTAGAAGTAGTCTTATTACTCGTCAGCTTATTCCTTGTCGTTTTATTCCTTCACTTAGGTCTATTCCTTCACTTAGGTCTATTCCTTCACTTAGGTCTATTCCTTCACTTAGGTCTATTCCTTGTTGTAGTACTCTTGGATGCGGGGTTCGGCATTTACGGCGTTGTACGTCTTCTGCAAACTTTCATACTTGGTCATGTCGACTCCTTCGATGCGGTCAGTGAACGTCTTGACAAAGGCAAAAACCGCCAAGTCCACGTATGTCATTCCCTTCCCATTGATCCAGCCTTCTTTCGACTGTCTGCTGGCGACGACCTTATCGGCTGCGGCCAGCCGCTCTAGAGCGTTCTTGAGTGCCGTCTCCCGATCGCCATGGCTGTGAAGGATGTCACTCAGAGGGGGCAGCGAGTCCTGCACGATGCTATATGCCTGCTCACACACCGCCAGCTCTGTGAAGTCGGTGGGTACCAACCCAGCCTTGGACGCCGCGTAGAGCAGAATGGCCCTGCTCTCCGTCAGGTAACTCCCGTCTTCGAACTGCAGCCACGGTGCTTTACCAGTTGGGGACTTGGCCTTGTACTCTTCATTCCACTGTTCTCGCTGGAACCGGAAATCAGTGAACGGAACACCTCCCAAATGGAACGCAAGCCGAGTGGGCTCCGCCAGTCCAATTAAATCAAAGTAGTACAACGTAGGACTAGACATTACCAAACAGAATTAACGAATTTATTGACAAATTATTGTTCGCAAAAAACAGTCCGCCGTCTCACCTATTTCGCAACCCTGAAATGCCGCCACACACTTGGGCATTCGCAGCTGCATATCTTGACCCTCTGGGGTTATCCCCGAGAACAAAACTTTTGACGACACACTACTAATTTGGTGGCGGGATGAAGGAGACGGAATTGCTGTACTTCGACAACGCGCCCAAACTCAGTTGCCTGGCCACCGTGCTCTCCGTCGAAGGCGAGGGCGTGGTGGTTCTGGACAAGACCGTCTGCCACCCACAAGGAGGTGGGCAACCGTATGACACGGGCTACATGCTCAAAAATGGCACCGGCGCCCCCTCTGCCGGCGGCCGCTGTGACGAACGATTTGCGGACGACCGGTCCACTGATGAAGGCGGGAGTCCGTTTGCCGGCGGGAGTCCGCCTGCTGGCGCGTCTGTGGGTGGCGGCTCCGTCTCCGGCTCCGTCCGGTTCAACATCCGGGAAGTGCGGATGGATAGAGACAAGGGACTTGTGTTGCACATCGGCGACTTCGAGGGTCGTGGCGGCGCATTTCGGCCCGGGGATAGCGTAGAGGTGGTGGTGGACGAAGATAAGCGACGTTTGTATTCCCGTCTCCACTCGGCAGGGCACCTCATCGACGCATGTGTGCGATCGCTCGGCTACGACTGGGTGCCATCGAGGGGACACCACTTCCCGGAGGGGCCGTTCGTCGAGTACACCGGAGAGACCACCGGCCTGGATACTGTGGCAATCAAGAACAATTTGGACCTGAAAGCGGGCGAACTGATTGCCCAAGACCTGCCCGTAACCATCAAGTTAAACGTCAGCCAGGAAGACGCCGCCACCCTCTGCGGAGAGCTCGACCCCATGTACCGAACGGCTGAAACCCTCCGACTCGTCGACGTCGGAGGCTTCATCGGACCCTGTGGAGGCACCCACGTCCATTCGCTTGGGGAAATAAAGCAAATGCATGTGACGAAAATTAAGCTCAACAAGTCCAAAGGCGTCATACACGTCAAATACTCCGTAGAATGATGTAGTGATGCTAATACAAACCACCAGGGCCACTCCACCGAGTGTTGCTACTGAGATCAGGGGAGGAGCAGCAACTGCTCCTCCCTAGTTTTTGGTTGGGAAGAATTGCTTGGTTGAGCCCTTTGGGGTAGTGGTCACATCCGGAGTCGTGGTCACTTCCAGAGCGATTCACTTGCCCCTGAACGTTCTCGTTGCTGGTTACTTTTCTTATGAGCCTGGGCCAGCCGGGGCTACTTTATAAGGGTTCTTTGGGTGGTTGGGGTACAGGAAAAATCTATCTATCATTTAGTTGCTATCTGAACAGATGCAAGGGCGTCCACATTTGCAGCGGCGGCCGGCTGGGCGGCTGCGTTTGCATTTGCAGGTGTGGGCACAACAGGTCGCTGTGCAGCAGCCTGGAGCGCTGCCGACAGCGCCCATCATGGCATACTCTCCTCCGGTGGCCTGCTGACAGTTGCCCCCCTGGAGGCAGCTCTGGCAGCTGGAGGCAAGCTGGCATTGTGTAATAGGGTACGTCGGAGGAGCAGAGTACGCCTGACCGGCAGAGTACATCTGAGCGGCGGGATACGCCTGTGATAGGTTAGATGCTTGGACGGGCATGTGAGCTTGAACAGGGAGCGACACTGCGTGCCCGAGTGCCCTGGGAGTTGATTGCAGGTCCGACGGCTGCAGAACCACTGGGGTAGCCGTCGGCCGTTGCATGACCACTGGGGTGGCCGCGGGCGGCTGCTGCATGACCACTGAGGTAGTCGGCGGCTGAATAGCCACCGTCGGGGTATATTTGACGTACAAAGTCTGCTGAGCGTTAGACCAAGACACTTCCGGGCGCTGCCCTGACGGCGCCATCGTACCAGCCGCAGGCGTCTGTCGCGAGGCAGCCAGCTGCTGCTTCAGCTGCGCATTTTGGCGCTCTAACTCGGCCTTCTTTCTTCCAAAAGCCATTACCTCAGATTTATTTTAAGCCCGGGAAATTTACGGGCAATTATCGCCTGAATTAAGTGGCCAATTGACGGTCGGATTGGCTGCTGGATTGACATGATACTCCGCCTCCTTGCTTTGCCAGTCCAGTACCGCTACTTCACCAGGATTCTGAATAGAAAAAGAAACGATAGAAACGTTCCCACCATCACCACGTAGTTGACTTCACCAACAAGGACGCCTACAAAGTTCCGAAGGAGCCTAGCCAGACTGATAACCGACGACAACCTCTCAGGAACTCGGTTCCTTAGGTTGTCTAAGTCTCTGCACTTGTCGATTAGATCAACTGGTGGACCCACATTACACCTACAGTTGAAACCATGCTCAAAGCGGTGGCGAAAACAATAACCAGGACCAAATTAGGGGCACAGGGATGGGCAAGGCAGGGGACAAACTGGGTCGTGGGCAAATAGACGGGGGATCAAATCCTTACAGGTTCAATTCGAATTGTTTTTGGGCGTACTTCGATGCCCGAATTACTTCGTCATAGCCATCCATCTGGGTATTTTGGATCGCTTCCTTCAGACTTAAGAACCCCTGGTAACCGACTATTAGAGCAAAACCCAAACACTACAGAAATGCATAGTGTGCCGTCCTGGAAGGGTGTGCCGTCCTAGAAGGGTGTGCTGCCGTGGAAGGGTGTGTCGCCGTGGAAGGGTGTGTCGCTGTGGAAGGGTGTGTCGCCGTGGAAGGGTGTGCCGCCGTGGAAGAGTGTCAGCTCACCACTGCTGAAAAGAGTGAGTAGACCCAGCGCCGAAACTGCTCATGCTTGTTCCACAGACTTCGCGGTTTGACGGACCTCGTATATATATGCCGTCTCGTGACGTTCGAGCTTCGGTCTTCTTCCTCATACACCGCCTGCTCTTCAAGTTCGTCCACGTTTTTGGACCTGAGCAAATCGGCGGGCCGTCGGAGCACGCGGCGACAGGACACCGACCGCTCGGGTTGCACACACGTCGGCACGCAGCCGCCCGGATAGATGACCGGAGCGGCACCGCCAGGGGCACTTCGGTCGGGGGCGACACTACCAAATATAGGGCTGGGGAAAGATGTAGTATTCTCAACCTCTGGCCGCATAGAGAGACGCAACACCAGCTCCCGGTCGGGACTGGACGGTGACGCGTCGGAGCGTGGCTGTCCGACGAGATCCAGCGAATTATCCGACAAAATCCCGGTGAGGGACGACTCATCGTTTAGGGGCAAGTCTGGATCCAGCGACGGCGCGTGCTCGTTGAGTGTCTGCACTTCTTCCTCGGGCACCATAGCGTCCTCGTGAGGTCCGACTGACCCCAAGTTGAGCATTCCGTACGAGTTTATTTCCCGCCAAAAATCGGCCCGGCCTCCATGCGGCCCGGTCCGGCCCCTACGCGAAGAACTATCACGCGGCCAGTCGTTCCTTTTTTACCACACGTAAAGCACAGTGTTCGGACACACTTATTTTTTCGATCCGGGCGGCCGTTAGCGGACGGCTTCCAGGCACCGTTGACGGTATTAGTTGGTATTACTGACGGTTCGGCTGGCGTCATGGACGGATTGTGTCTACGGCAACCAGCCAAAGTGTCAAAGCCACTCAAAGCCACCAACCAAAGTGTACCAAAATTGGTGTTGGTTCTGGGATCGATTTTACTGGGTATAAATGCAGGGCATAAATGAGCCTTTTTCCGCCGGTCGACGAATACAAGCTAGAGTGCATGAGACTGCAACGTTCCCCCGTTAAGGGATTGAAGCGGCGCAACGTACAGATCGAGGACGTAACCGACTGTTCAGATTCCTCCTTGCCTTCGCAGCTGGCCAGGTACCACTCCAACGATGACTTGAGTACTCCAGTGCCCCTGAAGCGCTGTTCGGTGCAAGATGACGCCGTTTCGACGGCACCCACACACAAGCCCACACTCCCTAGCTCGGACGAAGAAAGGTTTCGAGATCCCAGGGCCCAGGATCATAGAGAGCAAGATCTCACCACCCCAGATGTCCAAGATCACCGGGGCCGAATAGCCCCAGAAGACCGCTGGCGACTCACCAGCCCCACCAAGGCAAGGCTGCCTACCGCGCAGTGCGGTGCAGTGCGTTATCGCGCCCCCGCACCACCGTTTCAAGCAGGCCGCTCTGTCGCCATTCTGTCGCCGGCGAGACAGTCCTCAGTCGTCAGCCACTCTTCCGGAAACCCCAGGTCAGCCGACCAGCGGAGCTCCGGTCAACGGAGCTCCGACCAAAGGAGCTCCGACCAAAGGAGCTCCGACCAACGGAGCTCCGACCAACGGAGTTTCGACCAACGGAGCTTCGACCAAAGGAGCTTCGACCAAAGGAATTTCGACCGAAATAGCTTCGACCGGAGGAGCTTCGATCGAACCAGCTTCGACCGAAGAAGCTTTAGCTTCGATCGCGGGAATCTGGCCAGCGCTCAGCAAGAGCATAGTGGCTTGTCAACAGAAGAATGTTTCGAGAAAGACTCTTTCCGGCAAACTCACGAATCCCGGCTTATCTGTCCAGACCACTTTGAAGACACTGCGACACAGCTCGACGACGTCCAGTTATGCGCCACAGATCAATTGAACCTACTGAGGAGACAACTGGATTCCGAACGACAACATTTTGTAACCTCCCCCAGCCACCTGAAGGCCGCCCGCATTGTCCCAAATGGTTCCACCCACACCGTTTCACTCACACGTTCGAGTAAACACGAATGATACACACGCGTTCGGTGCACACGCGTTCGGTGCACACGCGTTCGGTGGACACGTGCTCGGCGCACACGCGTTGTGTGTGCACGGATGTTCGGTGGACACGTGTTGGTTCGGCAGATGCGCGGCAATAGCAGTACCATTGTAGTCGGAGAGTCAAATCGAGACTTTTAAGTTCGAGCAAATTTTACGGCAGTGCATTGCCGAGCAGTCTAAGACGATTGAACGGTTGTGCAGCGAGTTGGACCAGCTGAAGGCGGAGCACTCGCGCGAGTTGCGGCAATTGGAGCGCCAATTGGAGGCAATGACATTGCGGGAGGAGAACTTGGGCAAGTTGTTGAGTACGACGCGACGGTTCATCGAAGCGTCACAGGCGGTGAATTGGAAGCTTAGCTTTGCGTAGGTGTCGTGACCACCAGGGCTTCTTGAGCTGGGAGTCGATGATGCAGAGCAAGGCTACAGTCAATAACGGACTCACGTCCGGCGGTGTCTGGATGCAGTACAGAGCGTCGGAAGTCAAGCCCCCTCGGGAGGTCGCGTCCTCCGCCGTGCCATAACGCCCTACGGTCAAAACCGACCGGGTTCGCCTCGCACGCACCGGGACCGGAAACAACTCGCCCTGGAGTGTGTACTCCTGGCGATAGTGTGACGTCCGCGTCACTTCGCATACCACGTCGCCCAGGTCGTACTGCAACACTCCACGTCGCGATTCACCGCGCCGTGATTTTTCCTCCTCCAACGGCGAGGCACTTGGCTCCAACGGCGAGGCACTCGGCTCCAACGGCGTTAATGGGTTTAATGACGCGCCGCTTGGGTCAACATCGCTGTGTACCGCGGGCACGCACGTGCGGTCAGGATGCAAGGAACCTGAGCGCAAGAAGCTTGGGTGCAAGAAGCCTGGGCGCAAGGAACCTTTGCGAGCCCCAGCGTAGGCCTGCGTAGGCGTGTCCAACCCAGGTTCTTTCAGCCTAGGTGTATCCAGACCGGATGCATTCAAGCCGGGTCCCACAGGGGGGTTTAGACTCTTGCGCCAGAACACACCCTTTCTTGTAGGACTGGACGGTAGGTCCTGCCGTCGGTCGCCAGTCTGAACGACTGCACTCTTTTGCCTGTGGCCTGTGAAGTGGTCTTTTGCCTGACGCCTGTGAAGTGGGTCTTCAGTCCGTTGCCCTCTTTTGCGACCACTGATGACTTGCGCAAAAATGTCCGGAGGCGAGCTGACCGGGCTCACCACATGTGGACTGTTAAGTACAAGAGGCACGTGGAGAGTATGTCTGCCATCGTAGATATGATCACAGATGAACAACATGACCTCCCCCAAAGGGGTACTAATCGCAAGTAGTTTCCGACCCATGACCGGCGACCATTTTTCGTAAATACAATACAGCACATCCTGCGTCTCCATACTGACAATATCAACTCCCTGAGTAATCCTGTCGGAGAGCTTGTACAGGTACTCTTTTTGCCCAGTGTAGTAACATTCGATTGTAGAACTTTTAGAGCCAAATGAACTTCTTCTGCTGGATAAAGAATTCAGTGACTTTCGATCCATCATTGAATGGCTAAACTTGAATGGGCGAGCCGGTTGGACTAATTTGAATGAGTTGGGGGAACTCGAATCCGGTTGGCCGCGCTAATCAGTTACAAAAATGAAAAGAGTAGTTACCGGGGTCTGGCCATGATCCAACACCCAGCCAAGACCCGAGACCCGACCGAAGCTAAGAGCGCCGGCCAAAGTGATTTCCTGGTAATCTGCAGCTTCTTGCTGGACCTGGCTCAGGGAGTCAGAAACCTTCCATGTGAGGCGAAGGTGGATCCTGTTGACTGGGTCCACACACTTTTCAAGGGCTCCAAACACTTCAAAGCAAACGAAAAGTTCATCACATACTTCATGCACTCCATGTCCTATTACCTACTGCCCATTCACGCGACTGACGGGGTTTCCCCGACTGACGGGGTTCCCCCGACTGACGGGGTTTCCCCGACTGACGTTGAACCCTCAGTGTGTGTCGAGGACTTCTTTCCGCGCGATTACGACCCGGCTAAGGCGCTGCTGCTCTTCGGAATCACGAGTGTGGTGAGGAAACCGCCCAAACGGAGACCGAAATTCGACGTATACGCCAAGTCGGTAGACTACCTGTATGCGTTGGTAGAAAACGTCTGCTGGAGCATTCTCTACGATTGGCACAAGAAGCTGGCCAGACTGCAAAACTCCACTTGCCTCTGCGGCCGTTGCTTTTTGCCGCCCACGACTGAGCCCAGCCTTCCGCGGGCCGGTTTGGGTAGTGAGGGCGGCTTTTGTCCGTTGCGCATTTTGCTGGCCTTGTTGCAGTCGGGGTCTGACCGGCATAACCCGGCGAGGGGACGCGTTGTGGCTAACGAACAGGGAGAGTGCCGCACCTGCCAGCGACTCTACACGACCAAACTGAAGCCGGCCCCTTCCGCGAATGGACCACCCGAGGAGTCTGTGACGTGTGTTGACGACGGTCATGTGTCCCATTCCGACCAAGACTGCGAGGATGACGAATGTGGATCCACGGACGACGACTGCCAGTTGGTGAGCCTAAGCGATGACGACTGCCAGCTAGTAAGCCTCAAGACGACTGTCAAGACGACTGTGAGTCATGGGTCGCCGACCACCCTGCGGAAACCCGGGAGAGCAACGTCTAAGAACTTCACACCGTCACAAACGTCTAAACCAAGTCAAAAGACGAATCCGAAACAAAAGTCGACGGAACAGGGGAGAGCACGGCCAACCGCTTGTAAGACGGTCAGTAAGACGGTCTGTGCTAAACCCCGGGTTCTATCATGTCGTGCCTCTCAAGGGAAGGGCCCCGTGTCGCCATCCGTGCACTCCGAACAGGACGCTGATGCCGACACTTCATTTACCGCTATTGATTGGCAACGATACAGTGGTGACACTAAAGGGCCGTTGTTCAACGATGGCCACTCCCCCCTGGGCGTTAGCAACATCCAAGGGGTCATGGGTGTTGGTACCTCAACAGAGGAGGCTGACAGTCCTTTGTTCCCAAGCCCCCTAACGACTACTCTCCCCATGACTATGGCTACTCCCTCAATGGCTACTCCCTCAATGGCTACTCCCTCAATGGCTACTCCCCTAATGGTGCGTGTTGACTGGAAACAGTTTGAGGTTGAGCCGCGCCACGTTGAGGAAACAGGAAATCACGGTGCCGTGCTAGGTAGTCGGGATCTGGCCGGTGCAACGGAGCCCCCGCCGAGGTCGGGGACTCCGCCTTCTGCTCGCCGTCCCAGCAAGGTTCTCGATGGCCGATTTGTGGAGTATCGGTTTCTGAAGCCGGAGGTTCGTAATGTCTGGGAAACCCGCAGTAAGTCCTTCTGTGGTCCTGGATGCTTATATCTATACAAGCTGAGTAGTGACAGCAGTCTGACGAGGAGGCGAGTTGAAGTAAGGGATGCTGGTGTTTGTTCGATATGCGGTATTGAAACGCTGGCCGTGTGGGCAACTTACAAAAGTGTGTGTGCGGACATCCCGCATCTTTATTGCAACTCGACCGGAAGGAGCACCAACAAAGGTGCCATCAAGGGTGAGGTCAATAATGGTGAGGAGACAGCTGAGACATGTCGAAATGTTTGGGCAACCCTAGTAAGCCCCTGGGGCCCGAAAGTTACTGAGAGTGTGGGACAGCGAATCTCTCAGCGGATCTTGTCTCGTCAATATTCCGAGATCATGCGAAAGAAGACCTTCGGTTTGAAGGCGGGTGATTTATGGCAAGCTGATCACATATTACCGGTCAAACTCGGAGGTGGTGTCACCAAGAGTTTATTCAACATGAGGACCCTATGCGTTCAATGTCACCGAGAAGTCACTGCTCGCTTGGCCGCATGCAATAACAAGTCTCTGTTTGCCCTGCCCCAAAGCTCTACTCCGACTGGTTCCACAATCAGTCTAGGCCCGGCGGATAACGCAGCGAAAAAGGGAGCGAAACGGTGGCGCAACCGGTTGTAGTACTTCATGCCCCACTTCAGGAACTATGCTCCACTTCAGGAACTATGCTCCGCTTCAGGAACCATGCTCCGCTTCAGGTAGACTCCCGACGACTTTGACTCCCAATGAACTCACCAGCGGGACTGGTGAACGAACCCGACTCTCGGCGGACCTCACTGCAGAGAATGCCTAAATTCGAGGGTCTATTTCCGAATTTGGGCATTCTCTGCAGCGGCGGAAATAGACCCTCGAGGACCTCGGCATTACCTCCAGCGGCAAGCACCGCCGAGCATGTTTAGCTAGGGATTGTCGGCCAGCTCCTTAAGAAGCGATTTTTCATGGCCGCCCCTTTCACAGCAGCGCGTTATCACGTAGAACGGTTCCCGTGCTCGAAGAGGCCATCAGTAGCGCTACGCATGTGATGTCATACCTGGGTGTCGTTTGGCAGATTTTATGCACCCCCGTCCGCCTTCACTGCAAGAGACATAACAGTACGTGACCATGTGTGGGCACATAATTTTCCTACCAGCCTGCAGCGACCGATTGCACAAGCCGCTTCCGTTTTGGACCCGCATTTCGAACTACGAAGGTTTGCAATCATCCAGTCCAGCGATGATAGCTTATTACGGCAATCTGTGTGATTCGCAATCTGCGTTATTCATGTCGGCGATGGTTCAGATATGACCCAGCCGAAGCGACTAATGCCGTAGAAAACTGGCGCGATAACCATCCTCGCGAACTCATCCAATTCTATCCGTAGGCATTGCTCGATTTGAAGGCGCTGCTCGATATAATGAAGATTTAATTCAGAGAAGCGTTTGCAGAAGGAATCAATCAATACGCAGGAATCGTCTCTTCTCGCATCGTTCGTGGTTTGCTGCGAAACACATGTATGTGTGGAGCAACTCATCTTATCCTTCTCGGGGTTCCGTTGTGATGACTTTCATCGCTTGCGGTAACTTTAAAGGAGCGAACGTACAACAAACTGAAAGTTGAGTGCCTCAGCCCTCCTTTCTACCCCGCTCAATGCTAGCTCTCATTTAAGGAGTATTGAATCTTCAGTACAAGGACTGGTGCCTTAATCTTTATGAGAGATAAAGAGCGGTAACAGTACACATTCGCACCTGCATACTGTCTGCATCCTTCGTATATTCCTTAATTAGCGGAGTTCGGGGAACTGGAAGATGGTATCAGCAGTAGCTGATTTTAAGTCAATCACGCCTGCACCGTCTCCACCGAACCGTCGTCGGCGCATCACTACACCAGCCACGGTCGTCGATGCAGTCACAGCATCTTTGCTTTGTCCCTACGGGGAGAATTGAGCAACGTAGGCAGAATTGTCACCGCGGTAGCACGGCTTGTCACAAAGCAACTTATGTGGTTCGGAAAGTGAGGCGGTGGTCGAATTTTGGTGAGCTGTCGTCACGCAATTGACGTACTGCGCCTTCAGTGGCGCGGTAATGAGAAAATCTGATAGCAAGTCTGAATTGCGCACGTGTGTGCGCAATGCGCCGGTTGTTGCTATTTTGGACACTATGCGATGGGTGGCCCACTAAAAGTGGCTACATGGTGAAAAAGAAGGATCGCGTGTACCCATGGGGCCCTCTTCCACCAACAACCACCATCCGGTATCCCCCTCCCCATTTGCGGGTAAGTTATTATCATCCTTACTCGTTCGGCAGCGAAGGCGGAATCCATCTGCCCCCACAAGCACCATCCGATTTGCCAGCATATTTTCCGCCGCTAGCGCCGCTGCCCATGGGTTGAGAAAGACAGAACGGCACCGCCCGGATTTTTTTTTTTTAAATGCAACCCAGTTTCTCGACATCCTGTTATCTATATATCTTCTGTTTGGGGTGCGCACTATAAGCAACGATGGCTTGTAATGATGACTCACTATCACGACAGTCTGCGTAATGATACATTGCCGACGATACAGATATGACTCAAAGTCAGCCCTGATGCCAACCATCGTTGTAAGCACTGTATGGCAGAAGTGGAATGTGTGTGGAGGTAGGATCCCCACTAGCAAGGCACTTCACGATATGATGGAGACCAATGATTTGAATTCAGAGAAGCTTGTGCTGAAAGAATCTATACGTAGGAATCTCTCTGATAAACGGCCATCGTTCGTGATTTGTTGAGAAACACACGTGTGTGTGGAGCAACTCATCTTATCCTTCTCGGGGTTCCGTTGTGATGACTTTCATCGCTTGCGGTAACTTTAAAGGAGCGAACGTACAACAAACTGAAAGTTGAGTGCCTCAGCCCTCCTTTCTACCCCGCTCAATGCTAGCTCTCATTTAAGGAGTATTGAATCTTCAGTACAAGGACTGGTGCCTGAATCTTTATGAGAGATAAAGAGTGGTGACAATACACTTTCATTCCTTCATGCTGCGTCTTGGTATTGTTTTTTATGGGAGGTATGCTAGCACGGTGATACAAGTCGTGTGGTTGTTATGAGTGTCAGGTCCGTGGCGGTACGAAAACCACTACTTTTTGTGACTCTAGCTACCTAGACTAAACTCAAGCATGCGCAGCAGCGCCAAGCACCGCCACGTTTCCTCTCGCAATGAAACACAATCGCCTTGATAAAAATTGAACGATAGATCACCTCCCTTGGATAGATCACCTCCCTTGGATAGGTCACCTTCCTTGCCCTCGCTTCCACCTCTTCTAGTAGCAAGCCCCGTTAATAAGAGGCTTCGGTATCACGCAGCAAAGTCAGAGGCATCTATTTTGAAAACACTTCAACTAACTAAAGCCTTCTACTACAACCATTTCAGTTGTGCGCAGTTGAAACCCTTCCCACAACGGAGACATAGTATGTAGACATCCCCATAAGATAGAACAGCCCCGTACAATGGAACGTAATAGTCCCCATGTGAGCCGACAGTTTGTCCTAAATTTTGCAGTCCTAATTTCACGCGTTCGTTACGTATGGATCTGCTGCGACTTCAGCTATGTTCATCAGTCTGCACTCCGGTACCCGTATCTTCACACACGTGATAGCAGACAAGCTAGAGGGACACTTCGATCTCTGAGCCAAACATTGGTCGTGGCAGAACTGTGACTGGGAAGAAATCGGAAACTTATATCCAGCAGTAAAGCTGGTCCTGCATTTTTCAATGTCAAGGTTCACGCTCGTATCCAACGAGGTACTCTTCGACGCCGTGCTGCCGGCGGTAGTCCTACCAGGACCCGTAGTCCCCCTCGTTGACGTCGCGGTCGATATTGCCATTGGCTTGGTACTGTGGTCAACTTCTTGGTCCACTATACGACATTGTGGCACCTTGAGCTTTACGCAGTCAATGGCAGGCATGCTCACCGGACAGTTGCGCCTTTGCTCTTCACACTGGTCCTCACAATATTCATGCAACGAGGGGTCCGGGAGCTTGTATTTGCCTACAGAATAGAATGTCTCACATTTCTCAATATCTTCCTCCTCCTTCTCATCATCATCGTCATCATCATCATCATCGTCATCATCATCATCATCATCATCGTCATCATCATCATCATCATCATCATCATCATCATCAATCAGCCTGCATCCAGACAATCTGACCTTTACACAGTCAATAGCCGGCATGCCCGAAGGACAACGCGGCTTCTGCTCAGCGCATTGCGAAGAACACCACTCAGAGTTCGACGGGTTCACAAGTTTGTCCTTAGCCACATTAAAAAAGTACCGACACTTGTTGACATCCGCTTCTTGGGCCACCACTGACACGACTAGGGGAATAGTAAATATTCTCATCACCCTGAACTTCTCTGTAAGGATCTCTAAAGATCTGTTGCTGCTGCTGGTAGCCAGCCACACGAGAGAACCAAACCGATTTTTTGGGGGCTTGCGACAACCGCAATCAATGGTGGTACGTTGAGTCTTGGGTTAAAATAAAGTTTAGTCAAAAAACTAGTTTCCGTCGATGGCCTTCTCCCCACAAGCCTTCTCCCCACAAGCCTTCTCCCCACGGGCCTTCTCCCCACGGGCCTTCTCCGCCTCACCAGGATGGATCTTCAGCGTTTTTCCCGGAAATTATTACCAGCGGATTCAGTGTTAAAAAAATAGAGTTAAACGTTATAACTAACTAATCATCCAGAACGAGAGTCTGAAGTCTGATCTTCGTAGGGATATTAAAGTCTCGTCCGTACATCAGGTCCGTTGTCAATTTGTCCGACTTGAATCTGCACTCTACTACGCGTACGTACCTTCACACAAGTAGTAGCCGACAACCGGGAAGGACACTTCGGCCTCCGTGCAGCGCACTGTTCTTGGCAGTACTCTGCTTTAGAAGGGTCCGGAAATTGGCTCCCGGCAACAGAGTAAAGCGTCTTGCATTCCTCAATATCTGTTGGGGTCGTCGTCACCGGCAACGTCGTTGTCACCGGCAACGTCGTTGTCACCGGCAACGTCGTTGTCACCGGCAAGGTCGCTGCCACTTTATAACCAGCGGTACCGGCGGTCTTCTATCCGGATTCAATCCTGCAATCTGCAATCTGGAACTCGAATCTTTACGCAGTCAATAGCAGGCATGTTGGTCGGGCAGTTGGTCTTCTGCTGCGTGCACTGTTCTTGACAGAAGCCTGACTTAGCAGGATCCGCTAGCTTGTCTTTTCTAGCATCATAGAAAGTCTCGCACTTCTTAATGTCCAAATTCACACCCGCCAACGCGGCGGTCGTTGCAGGAAGAGTTACAGCCGTCGTGGCT
>NW_011645778.1:98212-139393 GCF_000223845.1 Gregarina niphandrodes | reverse complement strand
CTGTTGGGGTCGTCGTCACCGGCAACGTCGTTGTCACCGGCAACGTCGTTGTCACCGGCAACGTCGTTGTCACCGGCAAGGTCGCTGCCACTTTATAACCAGCGGTACCGGCGGTCTTCTATCCGGATTCAATCCTGCAATCTGCAATCTGGAACTCGAATCTTTACGCAGTCAATAGCAGGCATGTTGGTCGGGCAGTTGGTCTTCTGCTGCGTGCACTGTTCTTGACAGAAGCCTGACTTAGCAGGATCCGCTAGCTTGTCTTTTCTAGCATCATAGAAAGTCTCGCACTTCTTAATGTCCAAATTCACACCCGCCAACGCGGCGGTCGTTGCAGGAAGAGTTACAGCCGTCGTGGCTGCAGGAAGAGCGGTAGTTGCTGGAGAAGTTGTAGCCATCGGCGGGGTTGTAGGAACGATAGGAGTGGTGTAGCCTCTCCATTAAGCAATCTGCAATCTGGAACTCGAATCTTTACGCAGTCAATAGCAGGCATCTTGGTCGGGCAGTTGGTCTTCTGCTGCGTGCACTGTTCTTGACAGAAGCCTGACTTAGCAGGATCCGCTAGCTTGTCTTTTCTAGCATCATAGAAAGTCTCGCACTTCTTAATGTCCAAATTCACCCCCGTCAACGCGGCGATCGTTGCAGGAAGAGTTACAGCCGTCGTGGCCGCAGGAGGAGTGGTAGTCGCCGAAGCTGAAGGAGTGCCAGCATCTTCTTCCTCAAGAAGCTGGCACTCCGGTACCTTAATTTTTACACAGTCAACAGCAGGCATGTTTTTTGGACATATTTGTTCTGTGCACTGGTCTTGACAGTATTCAGACTTGGAGGGGTCGGGTAGTTTGTCCTTTGCCATGGAGTAGAACATCTCACATTTCTCAATATCGGGATGCTCGTCGTCGTCATCATCATCATCAATGAGACGGCATTCTGACAAACGAATCTTCACACACGTAATAGCCGGCATGTTAACAGGACAGTAGGGTTTTTGCACAGCACATTGTGAAACACACCACTCGGAATTGGAAGGGATCGCAAGCTTGTCTTTCGCCACGCTGAAAAAGTACTGGCACTTTTGTAGATCCTGAGCCACCACGGCGATTGGAACTAAAACGGACAAGACTCTCATCAGGGTAAGGTAAGATAGTACTGCCGAAACGTTGTATAAATGTATTAAAGACCTCAGAGTAAGAGACTGCCAGTCGGAACAGTCGGTGCCTGGAAAAAATTCCCGAGATGTGTGCGGTAGGGTGGTTCAAGCTGGTGCCTCACTTCTGTGGTTCTTTTGTGCCTTTTTTAGGTCCCACCCTTTTACCCACTTACCCAAGTCGCTGAGTGGGTCGGGTTCGTGACTTGGGATAGATACCTCACGGCCAGCGGCATCCTTTGCTGAGCAGGTGTGAAAGTTGTTCGAGGTAGAATTGATCGTGTGTGTCGAATGCATTGAGTTCAGTGGAGTCGATGTCGAGGACGGCTCTGAGGAGGCCGTCTTCGGAGACGACGGGGACGACGATTTCGCTTCTCGTTTCGCCGTCGCAGGCGATATGTCCTGGGAACTCTCGAACATCGGGGACGAGTTGGGTTGTCCTGAGATCGCCAGCGACGCCACACACCCCCTTGCCCAGTTTTATGGACTGACAGGCGACTCGGCCTTGGAAAGGGCCGAGCTGGAGTTCGTCTGACACTGAGTCGTAAAAGTAGAAACCACACCAGTTGACACGTTTGTCTAGGGTGGAGAAAAGGTACCAAAGAAGAGAGGAGACATTGGCAGTGGCGGAAATCCAGCTCGTTTCGGTGCCCGTGAGCGCCTTGACCTTGTTCAGTAAGTCGGCGTACACCTCCGCCGGACTTGCGTTGTACTCGAAACGCGTCTGGTCCGCGTCGTAGACGTTGCCGTCGTAACCGTTGGCAGCTTCGTAGCGGTTGGCAGCACCCTTGCCACCGCCGTGTTCGGCGTAGGGCTGCGCGGTGCCGCGAACAAACTGGGTGTCGTGGGCGAACTCGCCGGTCGAGTCGTATGTGTAGGTCATTAAAAAATTAGTTTATGACAACGTTACAGGCGACCTTTGGGGGCTGGGAGCATACGCCAAGCAAGACTGAGCGGCTTCTCATCGGGATGTTCCCGGCGGGCAAGGGCACGTTCCGCGACCGGTCGGACCGGGCTGGCGGGGCACGTCCTTTAACCCAACGTTGGGCCGAATACAAGCAGTTTGTGCGGGAGCACTTCAGCACGATTTGGGCCAAGCACAGCGAGTCCTACGAGGCACATGTGTCGGACTTCGAAGACGCCGACCTGCGAGCCCCGGAGTTCAACAAAGTATGCAGAGAGCTTCTTTCCTATATTCGCGCGCACCGCGCAGATGAACTCGGTTCTCGAGCTCGTGTGCAGTTGGCCGAGGGCGCGGCCGCAACTTTGTGTGTGCTGCAGCGTGTGTCGAGCGACTTCCAGACCCAGCCCGAGCTCGAGGCCTCCTTCACCCAAGATCGAGCGCGCACACCCGGGAACGTTTTGTTCGTGTGCTACGAGCTCCAGAAGCGCTGGAGCCCCGGTGGCGCGGTCTGCGCTGCGCTCGAAGATCTTCTGCGGCGCCACGTCTTCATTCCGACTATGCTACAGAAACACGGACTCTTGGAATCTGCGTACATCTCGGCAAACGGCTACAGCATGTTCGCTATCAACTTGTTGCTGCAACACGCCATCGTCCTCGGCTTTCAACCCGCAACCAAGCGACTGCGCCGCCTGGCCAGCTGCCTGGAGTTCTGCGAGCGCACCGGGCTGCGTAACTTCGAGACGTACGAGAAAACTTCCAAGACGCTCCACTTCTTCGCGTCCTCCTTCAAACAGCGTGAGAACGCAATTTTGCGTGCGGCCTCGGGCCGTGGTCGTCTCTCGCGAGAAGACCTTGCTGATAGCTACGTCATGATGTTCCGGGAACTTGCGCCGGGCGAAGCCGTAGAAATCAACTCCTGGGACCTGCAGTGGTTCGACACGGACGCGTTCTGTGCGGTGACATACGAACTAGTCACCCGCGTGGGCTTCGGCAAGCCGCATCCTAACCTGGTGCCGCTCAACATCTTTCCCCTGCTCCAGCCGTACCTAAATTACTACCGCCAGTCTGGCATGAGCATCAGCTTTGGCAAAACGGAGACGGGGTCGCTCCGCATAAGTCTCGGTTGGAACCTGCAACGTGAGGTCGCCACCGGCGGCAAGACCTGTTGGGTAACTTGCCTCACGGGCTGCTGCGCGCCCCACGTGTCCGTCACGGGCTTTACCGGCTACGAGAACGTCTTCCTTGAACGCTGGGCGCGAGACCGCCGTCACGGCGTCAGTTACGACGTCGCCGCGCCGGCCGCCGCTCAGATCATCCGGGACGTCTTCCAAGGCCACCTAAACCTTAACAAACTGCAGCAAATGTCCCATGGCAGTGCTAACACTCACGGCCTGAATCATGCCTCCACCTTTATTTGGAACAAGACATTCCTTCTGGGCGTTGTGAACGCGTATGTGAAGTACGGCATTCACCCCAAGCACGTGACCGGCTTCTTCTACACAGCCAACAGCGTCAGCCGCACGATCAACAGCAACGAGCTCACTGTCCTGGCGCCGCGAAACAAAGAGGCGAGCCGTGACCTGATTCAACGCACACAAAAAACACGAGAGCACAAAGGTATATGGGTCCACATTCATGAAGCCCAGGTGCAGGCATACTGGAACACGCGTTCTATTGCCCCCCACGAGTTCGGTGAAGTAATTAAGGACGGTGCAGCCATGCGAAACCTCCAACCCATGATTTACACGATCTGGGATAGCTACAATTCACGGGGTCATAAGATCACAACCTTGAAGGTACTGTACAATGAAGATGGTTCTCAACCAAAGGTCACGGTCGTCTTCGAGTCCCAACCCTCCAGATCTTCCCAAGAACTGCCACTTAACGGCTTCGACGTTGAAGATCTCATCCGTTCTAGTCGAGACGCACGAATCGCAGACTGGATAGCCGATGTCGACCAGCCTAGTGTGACATGTCTCGTAGAATGCGTGGTAGACGCCCGTCTCGTTCGCATGGCTTGGAACGCCAAGAGCAAGGAGCTCAATCGCAACCTGCTCCTGAAGTTCCTCGAAATGAGAAGCGAAAAATTGCGAATAAAATCCATCCATGCTGACACTACCACTCCCAGCCAATATAACACACGCATGACTTGGGCTCTATGGTGCTTCAGCAGGCACCACGGGGTAGAAGCAGGGGTCAGACGACGCAGTAATAAAATGCTCCAAGTCGAATACGACGAAACCGGCAACTACGTTAGCGCCCAGCTAGTACACCCCAACCAACGACTGGCGGGAGCATGTGTCCATCCCTTCTCTAAACATGTCGCCCTCATCGATATGCTGGGCTAGTTCGAGATCACAGTAAGGCTCATGTACCACGGGTGATGACCGCCTGACCCAAGGTACCCGTGATTCCAACATGGTCATCACAAGACCAAAGAAAGTTAAGTGCGAAGTTAAGTGCGAAATTAAAGTGCGAAATTAAACAAAATGCGACTCAGTAAGTGAGGTGAGGTCCAACTCCGCATGTGGTCCAACTCCGCATGTTAGGCTAAGTGCAACTCTTACAAGGCGAAAATCAGATCGTAGTGGTTATTTTTCAGTAGTAGACCATCTGTTTCGATGGCAAGAGTCGGATCGTAATGATCATTTTTCAGTAGTAGACTATCCGTTTCGATCGCAAAAGTCGGATCGTAATGATCATTTTTCTGTAGTAGATCATCTGTTCCAGCGCTCATAAAATAACGTGCTAATGAATGCAGCTGTGTGCTGTATGTAGATGCGCATATATGTAGACGCGTCTGGATGTGTGTCTGTAGGGAGTATGTCTCTGGTACAAAGGGGGTGATCAGGAAGGACCCGGTTATTAGACACCCGACCGAATTTTTACTAATGGACCCGGAACCGGGTGATACTTCCTTGGATGAGAGCTATAAACAAATTATCCAAGGTATAGAGGCCCAAGATATATGTCTAGTATTGCGAGCTGCCGGGGATGCATTATGGGAACTCCGGAGACCTGGTCATGGGCCTGAAACATACCATCACCTCTGTAAGTCACTCCATGGTAAAGTCACTTCATGGTAAAATCACTATATGGTAAAGTCACTATATGGTAAAGTCACTATATGGGCAGAGCATATTTTCCAACGCACATCTTGTTGTTGCTAAAAACGTAGCTGCTATGACCCTCAGATAAGCAGGTCACTGATATATTAGAGCATGTTAGCAAGTGGTATGTTCAAGATGACTTCAAGTATCGGCGGAACATTTTACATATCTACGCATCCAGCCAGCAAAACGGGAATGTCGTACCCCGGCTTTACCTGATGATTGTAGCAGCTTACGCAATTTTGTACAGACAATACATAGTGCGGTGTCATGTGCGACCCGGAACCAGCTCGGCCGGAACCAGCTCGCAAACAACCAAACCGGCTGGAGTATCGGGTACTCCAGGATTTGCTGAGCCTACAACAACCGGGAATGAAACGGACGGCTCCATAACAATAGCCGGACTGGCCGAAACTTTGGCATTGGATGAAACAAACCCTTACTCGGTCCTTAAAGATCTTATATGCATGCTTAATACCAGTCAAGATCCTCTTAGATCTTTATACGTCCGATATTTTGCGACCGTGAAGATGAATGATATTATTCTCAAGATTCGAAATATCAAGTACTATAACCACCTGTCGTCCTGGCCATTAGTTGATGGCCAGCAGCCGACCCAGGATCTGACGAGTGACAAATCCGTAGTTGAGTTAAGGAGGCAGAAGACGGAAAAACAGCAACGAGTCGTTAACGGGATCCACTCATCTGCACCTCCATCAGAAGCTCCAATATTAAATGAGCATAATGTATTCGATTTCTTTATGGCAATGTTGATAGCAGACTTAAAGCTTTTAACCCGAATAGAATACAAGTACGGCAGAGGTGTGATCGGAGCTGAGGTGCGGTCCAAGCATACGTTTATTGCTGATGAGGCTTTCAGCGCTTTATATGATGTCATCGAGTCCCCAAATAGCGCGCGAAATTATTGGACACACACATTTGCTCCCAGATTATTCAAAGTAAGTACGCGCTTCAAGAACAATACAACTCTGAACTACTTTTACGGGAATATTATTGCCCGATCAGGTTCAACCCGATTGATTATGATCATGGACGAGCTGCTTCTTAGCATTTTTCACTGTGGAATAGATTCAATATCAGATCTGGGAGTGCTACTGGACCAGGTATTGATAAGTTGTGGTGCTCAGAATGGATACCGCCCGGAGTCGAATATCTCCTGCCAAGACGCGTGTTCAACGGACAACGAACGTTTGATGACGATCCGAGAGGTGGCCACAAATATCCACATAAAGCTAGTTGAAACAGTCCCCGATTTAATTCATCAATTCACCGCCGTTGAACCCCATCGTCTGCCTAAGATGCTTCATCATTGGGTATATTTGGTCAGGATTCTATCCATTTATGCCAGATACGGTATATCCGTAATTCGCTCCGTCAAGTTGCTATTAGACCACATGTGTAATCCGCTCCAGGGATACCCATCTCAGGGATTCCCATCACAGGGGCAGCCACCACCACCAGACTTGAGCAGTAGAGAGAGTTTTGGGAAGGCCCCTCCCCTAGAGAACGGAAACGAACACCCGGACACCGCAAGCGATCTCACGGAAGTGTCTGGCGCCGACGTCTTCCGTGCATGGGAGTCTCTTCGAAGCCGAGTTCAGAGTCCGGTACTAGCTGAAGGTATTGCTGACGTTATCAAACTCTCTATTGAACATCACGGCTTCGTTCCCGAGGTAGAGGATTTCATCAACTCAATTCTGTTCTACTTCAAAAATGACGCCAACACTTATGCGCTGAGCATTTTGCGAGGCTTGATTCAGAAAGAGGACATATCCAGTCTCTGTAGATCTACTGGAGACCTCTCGGCTGAAGCCGCTCAGTCTCTTGGTGCGCACCAGCTGGCCGGGCCACCGAGGATTACACGAATTCTGGAGCTAATCGTCGGCCAATTGACGGAAGAATGCTCGCAGTCGTTTGAATTAGCTCAACTAGCACACAAGGTTGGAGACTGCCAAGTTCCTTCAGATGACAAATTCGCCATTTTCGCTGTCCTCCGTGGCGCTTGCGAGTATCTGAAAGCTCGTGGTGTAAAATGCCCCGTGGATCTGGCAGCTCTTTGTCACGAATGTAATCGGCTAGTATCCGACGTCTGGAACAAGATGCTGGTTGAACACCGCAAGATGCAACATGAAAAACACGAGCCACGCCAAGGAGACCGACCAGAGGCACCGGGAAACCGAGCAGGAGATGCCGCCGACGGAGCTGGAGCGGGAGCTCCCGCCGACGGAGCTGGAGCGGGAGCTCCCGCCGATGAAGTTGGAGCAGAAGAGGCCGCCGACGGAGCTAGAGCTGCCGCACAAAATAGGCAAGGGACCCTCCAACTTGAAGCACACGGATCGGTTAGTTACGTAACCAATGTCTTAGCAGAAAGTCGCCCTGCCGGAAGGACCGAAAGTCTCCTCGACTTTGAATTAGAACAGCCGGAAAGTGCGCGGCCGGAAAGTGCGCGGCCGGAAAGTGCGCGGCCGGGAAGTGCGCAGCACGAGAGAGCGAGCCAACAAGAGGATGCCAATCCCCAAGAAAATACGAGCAGTCTGGAGGGTACGGCAGAGCAGACTGCATCCAAGTTGACTGACTCAGCGGAGCAAAAAGCTACAAAGGATTCTTGGAACGAGGACATCATGGAGAGCCGTCTGGGTCATCGCTACTCGTTAAAAATGCTGATTCAGTTCCTTCACGGATGCTGTACTGATTTAATTGACCTCCATGCCGACCTGAGTTTCCCACATCTCCTCTCGGCGGCCGTCCTAACGAACCAGATGAAGGGAGAGTATACCAATGCCACTTACGAGTTTGTGTCATTGGCCATACAAGTGTACGAATCGAGCTTCGTAAACACAAAATATGAAGTTAGGTCGCTCCAGAAACTGACCTACATTTTATACTCATATATAGACACCATTGATCCGCAACACTGGAACATGATTATGTAAGCCACCCTCCTAGCCACCCTCCTAACTAACTCCTTTGTCTGACTAACTCCTCCCCTCCTAACTAACTCCTTTGTCTGACTAACTCTCTCCCCTCCTAACTAACTCCTCCCCTCCCCTCCTAACTAACTCCTCCTAACTAACTCCTCCTAACTAACTCCTTTGTCTCTCCCCTCCTAACTGGTTCCTTTTGCCTTTAGAGTTAGACTCTGCACATATTCGACAAAGCTTTTGAATGATGTTGATCAAGCTCATATGATAATCCGATGCGCTCTGTTGTTCAATAAACCTCCCGTAAGTGAGTACTGGAACGTTATATCTGCTTCTTCTTCAGTACTCTTCGTACGACAGATGTGTGGAATGTTTGGCCAAGAGCTTAAGGGTCCTTCAGAACACAGCCCCGACTTCGCAGAAACGACACCTAGCATTGAGGTGTCTGCGGCAGGCTGTGGACCTGTGTGAGGCGCAAGGAAATGCCGAGATAAATGATCAACTGAAGCTGCAGATTCAGTCGTTTGCCACACACACCGAGCAAGTGGCCGTCAGCTCCCAAAAGCCCCGAGGCCTGTCCGATCTGGCTTCTCAGTACACCACAAGGAATCGAGCCGTGGACCTCTTCTGACAGGGTGGATAGCGAGCGGTTGCCGTTGGGGTGGTTGCCGTGGGGGTGGTGGTTGGCACGCGTATTTTATCCAACAAATCTTTTTCATACAATGCTCAAGCCAGCAGCCTCCCTCTTCTTATGGCTGGCTCTTAAAGTGTCTGGCCAGGGCGCCCATAAGTGTAGGGGGATGGACGAGCTCCCTATCTACGTGATCAATACCGATTCGAAACCAGAACGGTAAGTCTTGGCACAAAGGTGGAACCAAGAATAAAGATGCGATTACTTGTTGTTAGGTTGGAATATATGAAGCGTGTGTGGGGGTCAGACATCCACCGCGTGCGTGGACCAGACAACTCTAATTTTACGGAGATGAGGCGTGTTGTTGACGTGGGTTCGCTCGCAAACGATCCAGAGTGGCGTAATCACATAGGGAAGGTGACGAAGTCATCGGTTGGTGAAACTGCATGTGCAGCTGGGCATTTGCAGGCAATTGAGCAAGCATACAATGACGGGCATGCAGCGGTGATGATTATGGAGGACGATGTTGGTTCGCACCTGTGTCCCTTGTGGCCGGCCTCGATCCAGGAGGTGATCAGGCAAGTCCAAGTGACCGATCCGGAATGGAACTTAATTCGCGTCCAGTGGCATTTCCCCAGGAAGCAGTTGCAGCAGACCATGAAGGAGCAGGTGGGCTTCGTTAAGGACGCCATTACCAAGGCCACCGAACTCAGAGCAAATGCCACATATCTCAGTGATGCAGCCTACCTCAGTGATGCAGCCTACCTCAGTGATGCAGCCTACCCCAGTGACGCGGCGAACCTCCGCGGAGGAATACCGGAAACGACAACCGGATTTGATCCCGACACTCCCGCCTCCCACCTCATTGCGGACCACCTCATCCGTACCTGGGGCAACTGGAGCGCTAACGACATTCCCCTTGCGGCCCGGTGCCGGAAGCCGCTTTGGGGAGGCGGTGCAAATATTTGGAGTCGTCGAGGCTTGGAAAGGGTCCTGGCAGCGAACAGAGCGCCCGACGGCGCTGATTACAAGTGGAAATGCTACAAAGGTCGATGCCATCTTGAAACCGCCGTCCTTGCACCCAGCGGTAGCCACTGCTACATGTCTCTGCCAAGTCTACTGAACGTGCGACTCGTTGAGGAAGGCAGCGGCGTGCGAGGCGGCATCAAGAGACTACAACACCGGATTGTGCATCTCCGAGCAACCATGATCAATGCGCACTGGCTCATGTCGCTAATGGAACTTGCCTTCCCAGGCGTACACGACTTCTTGCCGGAAAGCGAACTGTGTGTGACCATCGACACGAAATGCGCTCGGTAGCCAGCAAGCTTCTGTCTTTTTTGTGTCTTTTTTCCAAGTCGAATTGACTTCTGATCCGGGCTCGGTCAGCCTCTGTAGCATTGTCTTTGCCTGGCGTCAAACACCCCAGTGTCCTGCATTCCCCAGCTCTCTCCGTCCCGCATTCCTTGCGTCCCACATTCTTTGTGTCCCTACTAGTCGAAAGGCGTCAAAAACCTCGAGTGACCTCGATATACGTCTAGAGGGTTTAGAAGGAATAGCGTGTTGGCCCAAGAGCTAATGGCCTCGAACATGGGCGGCAATGAGAAAACGACGAAGACCACGAAGAATGTGATAAGGCTGGCCGTCTTCCTGTTCCACGGAGATCGGTCCAAGTATGCCTTTAATCCGCAGGAGTTGCTGAGGTACGGGGATACAATGCCCCAACCGTCGAGTGGAGGGAGGGGAAGTAGGTTGAGAAGTAAAGAAAAGAACTCGATCTCGACTAGGAATGAAAGCGCTTCGGCGGAGACTCGGGACGAGGATTCTGGTAGCACTTTGAGGAGGGTCATCAGAACTCGAAACAGAACCGCTGAAACCAGGGTGCCCAACGGCCCTGCCGCGGACACTAAGGCATCCCAATGGGCAGAGGGTAGATCCGAACTCTGGATCATTACCGCTGCCCCTGGCAAGGCTATGCCACCTAACGCAATCATCATTATTGGCAGCACAATTGACGTAGTAACGTCAATGTATCGTAAGAAATTCAGATCTAAATAACCCTTGGCTAGGATCGATCTGTCGCCGCCAATATAAGCCGTCAAAGCGTGCGCATACTCATGTAGACCCGTGGACAATACCCAGCCAACCAACACCACTCCACCCGCAATTATCTAACCAAAGAGGTAGTTGGACGCGTGCGTCGTAAGATGGGTGCGTGTCTGTGTCGAATGATGGGTGTGCTATACAGACGGTCACATACGTTGCGTTGATGGTATGATCCAAGCAACAGAAGTAACACAAAGGTCACCACTGTCACTATGAACACCAATGAGGGCGTGAATTTGTTCGGTGGTTCCGCCGGAGAGTAAAGGTTGCCGGGCAGCATTCCCAAATTCTGGTGTTATTCTCTAGGTTAGGGCGGCTCCGGACTGGGGCGGCCTAGGAGTGAAGCGCCTCCGGACTGGGGCGGCTCCGGAGTGGGGGCGGCTCCGGAGTGGGGCGGGAAAAAACCGGAAGGTGTAAGAGGGTGTATGTAACCTAGAAGGTGTACGTAACCTAGAGGGTGTATGTAACCTAGAGACCCTTAGGACCCACTGGTTTTGTGATGCAGTCCAACCCTGCCCTGTTCTGCGTTAAATACATTTTCCGGTCGAATCTCGAGCTTACCATAGTCGAAGGCAACATGGAAATTCTCGAGGAACATGATGCCGAGAACGACCAATGGTCGGTCATTGGGTACCGGAAGTGGCATGATACCGAAGACGCATGTATCACTGTCGTATGGGCGGTGTTCCAGTGCATCTTTTTCCTCCTGTGAGCGGCGGTCTTGATGGTCATGTTGAACATGGTCGTATTGTTCCATCATGTTGATCATATAATTTTGCGGTCCTATAGCGAATTCGTGGGACTGTCCATCGACATCTTCTAGCACGAAGGATATTTCATGGTGCAAGGAGTGGCACGGTTGTAGGGGTGAGTCAATATTGAGGGCGTGGACAAGGTGCATAAACTCTCGCGACGGCACGGTAACTAAGCTACTGCCTGTGTCTATAGCGGCAGAGCAGTAGGACTTGGGCACGGTTCGTACGTCTAAGGCGTCCAGGGCTATGACATCGTCGTCTTTGGGTGCTTGGCGGCGAGGCTCGCTCATTTCTTGATCAGATAAGTCGGGCAGAGGGGTCGCGGACAGAGGGGTCGCGCACAGTCCTGGAACTGGACGGCCGTTTACTTTTATTGTGGACAGAGGGACTTCCCAATGTCTCAGTGAGGACAAGGGAAACCACATCCAATCTCTGGTGTGCGGAGGGAAACTCCCCAGGTACATCCAGCCATTCAATTCCCCCTCCTTTTCCGACCGCTCATTCCGGGCCCGGAAGTCAAAGACTGCAACCGGTTTTTTGACCACCTGCTGACGATACATGTTCTCTATTGGCGACGCATCATACCACCGACTTCCCTCACTAGCGTAGCCCAAACCAAAGATACCGTCAATCGGGACGGAAGAAAACGGCTCCACACTTTCTCGAATACTCAAGCCAATGGTTTGATTCTTCACCGTGATGTCACCGATCTGCACTCTGTCTCTGCCGAATTCAAGCAAACAAGAACCGGTGCCATACTGAATGAAGTTAACATCCGACTCATGAGGATGATCTGCCTCATACGATTGACTTCTTCGGGCATCAAATTTAGAATGCGGCTCACAACCCCCAACGCAATCTGAGCTAGGCAACCAGAAAAAGCTCGAACCAGTGTCAAACTAGAAGAATGAAATTCGGGTTGGAAACGTTTGCTCCAACACAACACACTTACCACTACAGTGAACGGTTGGGGTGGTGTACCCACACTGATCTCGCCGATGAACTAAAAAAAGATTCACAGCCGCCGCACGCAGAAAACTAACTTGAGTGTTTTCAAAGTTTGCCAAAGGAACTTTAGAGTCGGCGTGATTGAATGCGAGCTGTATTGTACGAGGCACGGAAACAGTCCGTAAAGGTAGCCGGTGAATTGTGCTTGGGTTACCGGCGGGCTTCGGTCGCAACTTGGCGGACAAAGCCTTTACTATCAGTCCTAGAATGGCTGCGCGCAACATTTAACACACGTGTGTGCACACACTTGCGCCCGTTGCGTGGCTAATAAATGGCCGGGGTTGTTGTGTACTGGACTGCCGTTGTCGTGATTTTTTGGTGGCCATTTAATGCAACGGTGCGTTGGGACAACCCTGCAGCTGAATATATTGGAGGGGAAGTACTGGGCTTCTGATGTCAAAGGTGAAGCTGAATTTGATCTAGTAGTACAGTACGGGAAAGTCCCGCCGGAGTTGCGCAAGTTGATAGCGACGGAGCCAGAAGACGTGGTGCGTTGTGGCATGGCCCGTGCTGTGGAGCAGATTGTGAGCGAGACTTTGATTGATGCGTGTTTCAAGCCGTCGGATGTGGCTGAGGTGAGAACTGCGCCGGTGCTAATTAGTCTTCGAAGCGACAGGGTGGATTGGAATCGGAGCACACGAATTCAACAGCCTGCAGAAGATGTGCGGCAAGAATTCGAGCTTTATTGTTCCATGATCACCTATCACGAGTGTGGGCCTTCGATGCCGTCAAACGTCGCTGCTCGGAAGCTACTGTCGCCAGACGAGATTTCCTACCGCCGTCGGGAGGTTCTTGATCCCAGAAGCGCTGCATCTTATGAGGTTCTATGGCCTGAGAAGCAGGAGGGGGTTTGGCTGCAGGATTCTGACCATGTTCCGATTATCTTTGTGATCACTTATTTGCTGGGGGAAGAGAGGGGGACGGGCGACGGAGATGTTCACCTGGAAGATGTAGCTAGAAACGTGCGTGGGTTCTCGATTCTAAAATCCTCCCAGCTGACAGACCGGACTTCAGAACCGAGCAAGACGGTCTGGAAGGCAGTTCATCCCCCTCTGCAGTACGGGTTAAGAGACCCCCGTGGGAACGAGTTACCTTTTTGCGTAATGTGGCGCGTTCTGGAGCATTTGGAATCGGTTGAGAGCCCGGAGCTGGTAATGACAAAGATCCTGAACAGTATTCAGGGCAACGGAGACTCGCAAACCTTACCTAGCGGCCATGTTGTTTCTTGCCGTCACATGCATGACAACCCGATGTACGGAGAACTGTGCTTCCGTACTTTGTTCACGCAAGATTTTGACTCTTCCATAGAAGAAATTGACAAACAGATTCTCCGCACGATACCGGAGTACCAGGCGTTTCTGGACACACATGTTCGGCTCCCCTACGACTGCTACGGGGGTGCGCTTTTGCCCGCCCCATACAACCCGAATTTGAAATTAGATCGGACGGAAGACAATTTGGTTGGTAAGGTGAAATACGAGGCCCAAGAGTACGACAAATTGCGGCGTTATGAAAAGTACCAAGAGTATCTGAATATGGAAACCTTGTTCAAATGGAAGCAGTTCCTAACTGATAAGCCTCCGTACGAGCTCGGTCCTTATCAATTTGGTGACCTCCGTGGTGACCTTCGTGGTGACCTCCGAGGTGATCTCGATAGTGACGTCCGAAGTCAGCGGCTATCGGAGAACATAAATGACAGCAATATCGCGGGTAATATTGTGGGCAATGTTGTGGGGGGTCAGGAACAATGGATTCAGGTTGAGACAGCCTATGAGATTACAACGGATGAGATCCCGTGGAGTGGTAACTGGTTGCATACAGTGAACTACGATTTTGGGGACTCGACAACGGCCACGCGATTTCTATTGGAGGTTTGGGTCGGTGAGGAGTTCAGTGGAGAGTTGTTGCTGCCTGAGCTGCAGGAGTGGCACAATTCGCAGAAGACATTGTGGCCCTTAGTAGAGGACGCCAGCGCAGGTGGCGGCGTGACTCGGAAGGACTTTAGGAAACAGACGGCGCCGACTGCGGTGAAGGGATGGGTGTATCTGGATGCGATGTGGGAGGTGACCAACCCTCGGCGAGGCTTGTTGACACTGCGGTTGCGGGAGGTGCGCAACATTTCAACCAAGTCCATTAAGGAAGAAGACATGGTACCGGGTGCGCCACAGGTTGTTGTGTGGGGGTACAATACGGGTGAGAAGGAGTGGACACAGTGCGGCAAGTTTCCCGAATTTGAGCATGCCCTGTACTTCCTGAAGAACAACAAAGCGGAGGACATCATGGGTGACCTGTGGGAATGGGACACACGTGTGCTTGGTCCGCAACCAAACTGGTTCAACTATTTCAGCTGGTCTAAACCTGGCATCATGAAGACTATTCGTCAAGAGTTGCCCGTGCAGATTGTCCAGGTACGCAAGGTTAAGAGACATTTGCACCTTAATAGCCTGGTCACGCGCTACGTGGATCTGCCCGCGGCCTTTTCGGAACTGTGCCATCACGGAATTCCCGATATCCTTAGACCCTACATCTGGACCGAACTATTGGGGGTCTATTTATTACGGAAACGTTTGGATCTATGGGTGGCACAAAGCTTTGCAACAAGACAACCCGCGTACAACTTCATCATCCAAGACATGCTCTGCACTGTCACACCTCTGTTCGTCTGCATCGAAGAAGATCTAGACGTGTTCAGCGCTACATTTGGCATTGACTCATCGCACCGCGAAATCATCTCACGAACAATCCGCTCCCTTATGCTCTTTTGTTCCTCGGACCAGGGCCCCCGAAACGCCGAACGGGGACTGAGGATAGAGGCCAGTCATATGGGTTCCCCCATTGCCTATTCTTACCGGCTCATTTTTGTTGCCTATTATCTGTCTTTGGACTTTTATAGCCAGCGCCTTTCCGAAGAAGACATTTTCTACTGCCTGCTTGCTCTCTTTGCCATCGACTCAGACACCAAAGCCCCTTTCAGAGATTACTACCTTTGCGAGCAGTCCTGGTGTTACGGATCGAACGAGATCCCTGTGGCCTATTCCGATGCCATTCTGTTGCGTCTTGCATACGAGCGCTACTGCCCAGCAAAGTATCACACGGTGCAGCGAACCGGCTTCAGTATCGAGGCTGCCTTCACCCCGTTGCTGCGCAGCCTCTTTGCTGGGTCTCTGCCCACGCAGTCTCTTTATCGTCTGTGGGACCTCTTGTTTAACGTGCTCTGGAAACCGGACTGCCCTGTGGCGCGGACCGGAAGCCGAGCTTTCGAGATTGGAGCATCACGCAAGGTACGGGCCGAGCGAGGCAGGTCACCAGAGGACTTGGCTGCTCAGGTCCTTTTCAAGGGGTCTTTAGGACGTAAGACATTGTTCTGTTTCGCTTTCAAAATCCTAGACAAAGCCGTAGAAGCGCTACCTCCACATCCAACTGCAGCCGAAATGAAAGACGCTGTCATGTCCGTTTGTACCCGGCTACGATACCCATGCGAGGTCCCATTGCTCGTACATCAGGGCGAAAATTCTGCTTTGGTTCGAGATGATTTATTTAGTCTTCAAAATCTCGCGCAGGCAGAGCTCGCTTTAAGGGCTGAACAGTTACGATACCCCACACATGTAGGCTTACTTTTGGAGCACTGTCTTTGTAACCCAACATTGATCAAAGAAGACATCCCGTGCAACTATGTACTGGGCTATGATGAGCATCCTTCGATCAGCACCAAAGATAAAATCTATGGTATCGTCACCCAGGAACCCGGATTGACTACGGAACAAATGGTACGAATGGTGTATCCGGCAAGCAAATATCATAGTCTCTTCGCGCCTCCCGAGATCAGGAAACTTCCTCCCGGGACCCAAGGAAGGCTTATTCTTCACGTTAGCAAAATACATTTCTTAGCACACAAATCGGATCCCATTGCCGGCTCTATTGAGCTGATAGTATCATTCCAAAATGAAACCCACAGATACATACCCAAATACCTCACGACTGAAGCGGAAGATGGTAGGACGGACTACAAGCTTACGGAAAATAACGTTTGTGTTTACTATATTGAGACACCACCACCTTACCACTTACGACTTGCACTCCGCAGTTTGGAGAGTGGTGAAATTATTGCTAAGCAAACGAGTTCGTTGGAAATAAAGAAGTTAACAACACAAGCGAGTTGCCTTACCTTCCTTGACTCTAGTAACTTCAACGGTAGGCCCACGGAATTGTATTTACGATGGACGCTCCTCGTACCCACAGGGGATATGTTCCTTCCTGATATTGATGGCCGGAATGCCATCTCTAGTAATGCGCTGCGACCAGGCTTCGGTCATTGGGGTGATCTTGCTCCATTTGAACCACTGTATGTCAAGCTGAACCAAACTCCCCTAGGAACCGCGTCCTCCGCTATTCGACACAGATCGTCTTACCCACTCCACAAACGTTCCAGCGCCGTCACTGAGTCCACTGTCGGAGCAAGGCTGGCGGCTGAACAAAGATCCGATGATGAACTGCAAGAATTCGGGGACATTGCTGTACCTTTCAGACCTGCCGACAGACCCAGATGCTTCCTCGGGTACAATAGACCGACCTTAGAAGAGATCATGACTTTCTCATTCCCACCAGGTGTTAACATCAGTGAAAGAATAATCACCTACTTTGGACATGTGCGCGATCGCAACAATTTCCAAACCGTCTTCTCTACACCCGTCTCGTACCGCGAAATTGTCACGACGCTGATCATGCTATCCCGCGGGAGTTTGATCGACAAATTGGAGCTCTTATTCGATCTTTACGGACACCATGAACCTGAGAAAATCGAACAAGATCAGAAGGAACTCGCAGGAACTAATGGCCTTTATTACCACCCCATGGTTTCGCCGGAGGCACCAAGTGCCACTCACTACAAGCAAATGACATCTCTCGAACGCCTTTCCGTTACTGCTACACGACCAAACAGCTTCATGCCGGAAGACTGTCCGAAAATCATTCGGGAAAACACGCGTGTTATTAATAACGCCATCTCCATGGCCGCAATCATTGGCATGGTAACACAGGTCTTCTCTAAAAATGGTGTGCATATGAACAATGCAGACATTATCAAGTACTGCTTCCAAAGCTTCGATCCAATGGCCAGACTTCCCCGCGTGCTTGGGGCTAGCATTAGAACTAATGAGCCTATTCGGGCCGAAGAAGAAACGACCGATCCTGCCTCAGGACGTCTCACCAATTTGGTACCCAACGTTTTCTGCAGTTCCGTTCCGACGTACGACGGGGACTCAACGGATGAAGGCCAAGTTCATGTCGCAGGCACCCTTCCTTCCCCAGTCAATGTCACCGACCAAGTAGCTGCCTGGATAGACGTCTCGACTGCGGAAAGCCAGTGGTGGGGTCTGAATTTCTTCAAACACCATTCACTCGAATTAATGGGCATAACAGACCCATTCCCGAGCTACACGAAGAAAATGGACATTATTATTACTCCTTCAGGTGACCTACAGGACGTCCATTTGATCTCTGTGGATGTTGATGAGTATGGTAACATTACCGGTGGTCAAGGCGGAAATTACCTGGTGCTGGCAAAAAGCGAAAACGAAGAGAACGAAACCGGGGCTTGGGCTGCTATTCGAAACGATCTATTTGTGCGCGAGGGTAACAAAAGCCTCCTTACCATCTGCTATGCCTTTGAGCTGAGTTCAGTGGTGTTTGATAAGTATCACTTCATCATGTCTTTAATGAGCAATTCTCTCATCACGGATTGCCTAAGAAGATCGAACATGTTCGCTTGTAACTTTATTAAGCAAGATCCATTGAACGTTAATTGCTTCATGAACGTTCCTTTCTCCACTGATTTCCACCGTAATGTTCTCGGTTTGTCATTCCGTAATCATCAACCCAACGCGATCGAGAATGAACGGACCTACAGCAGCGAACAGTCGCTTACCAAATATGACAACGACTCGCCCAGGTCGCGGTCTAAGAAGCCGAATCGCAGAAGAGACGACGCCCGTCTTGACGGCCAAAGCAAAGGACGAGGACAGTTCTTAGATAAACCACCGGAAAACGATTCTTCGCTGGGAGATTTGAATTCGCCGTTATACAGAAACCGGGACGACTTTGATACTCTGGCCAGAAATCCAATTGAATTCCAAGATCAGGCAGTTCACGGCTCCGTTATCAGGGATGGCTTACAGCAAAATTCAACCAAACCGCAAGTTGTGGTCGCCATAAAACGCGTGCGGGCATTAAAATTGATTCAAGAATGCGTCTGTGACTTGCTCGTATCGGTTGAATATGGCTCCGAAATTGATAATACGACCGTCCACAGTGACGTTCATTTTACCGATACAGTAGAATGGTCGGATAATTTCCTCTATTATCTTATTCCAGAAGTATATAAACTCAGATTCAACGTCATCAATGCTACGAGCAACTTATCTGCTGGAGAGGTTGAGCTAAACTTTGAGTCTCTAATACAGCAGTCACGGTTCACTGCTCATCTTACTCTTCCTTTGCTCTACCGAGACAACGAAGTGGGAGAGATTGATGTGTCAATTGCCTTTTTAGGAGTAGTCAACCAATCAAGCCGCCGGCATGATCTAACACAGAAGCTTGTTGGCGAATCAGGAAAGACGGTTAGTAAACACGTGGATATGAAGATCATAAAGGGGAACGACATTCCTCAGCACACGGTAAGTACCATTCAAGTGAAAAAAATGCACGTGCTGGGTAATGAATGACCCGAACGCGTGTGTGACCCGAACGCGTGTGTGACCCGAACGCGTGTGTGACCCGAACGCGTGTGTGACCCAGACAGTCTCCTCCATAAACATGGGGCATGACTTTGTCGATCTCTTTTCTCACTCCCCTAGTCTTCCTGTCCATCTATTCTTGTTCGTCTTCTTAGAATCCTTTCTGCCAAGTCTCCAGCGAAAATGACGTTGTTCGAACGAGGACAATAGAGGACTGCAATGGAACAGCCGTTTGGAATGACTTCTTTTCCTTCAATCTTTATGACGATGATGAAATACAGTAAGTCTATTGCCTCGCCATTTTGTTTGTCGTATCACGTGTTTGTCATATCACGTGTTTGTCATATCACGTGTTTGTCATATCACGTGTTTGTCATATCAAGTGTTTTTTGTGCCAGGTTGCGTCTGATTGACGACCAGCGGAATCGTGATGGAGTGATAGGTTCTGGAATGATGGATTTGAACAATGTTAAGGGCACGAAGTTTTTGACGGTTCCAGTATATGATGGGGTGAAGTGCACTGGTTCTATCGACGTGGAGGTTGCAGTGAAGGATGGTCCGTTGCCTACGACTGACCTGTTTGATTGGACATCAGGTAATGTGCGCATGGTAATTGATCGTGCAGTGAATCTTCCTCCGGCTTTCCGTGGTGGTAAGTACGTGATAATTGATTTGGAGAAGCAGAGGGAGCAGACTTTAATTAGTAATGCGACCGCTAATCCGATTTGGCAGACGGCGATTACTTATCAGTGTCGGAGTGGCAGTAGCAATTGTGTATTTACTGTGTGTGCACACGATGAACAAGAGGATATTATCCTGGGACAGGCTACCCTGAACTTGGCTGAGGCCCGGCATTTGGCGGAGAGGGGTCAGTCGGTAACCAAGTTGAAGCTGGACGGTCTATGTAGGGGTACGGGTGGTGAGCTTTGGTTGGAAGTTCAGTTTGTTGCATATCCTAAGAATATGAACAAGTATCGGTTTCTGAAGATTCATCTTAACTCGGTTCGAGATATGATGCCAAATGCGCTGCATAGCGACCGAGCTAAGATACTGATCGGTATGGGTGGCAATGAAGTGGCCACTAGTTTGGCCCGTATTCAGACGACATATGACGAGTATTGTCTTACGTACAAGGAGACATTCGACGTACCTTACAACAAGGAAGAAATCATTTCCTTTACTCTCGTCGACGGGCAGACTGAAGAGGAGCTTTGCGGTTGCGCTTATGACCTATGGGCGGCTCTACGGCTGAATCGCGAAAGCATTCGTGGCGACCTTTGGCTTAAACATCAAGACCAAGTGTTGGGCAAGCTGCGCCTGCATCTCACCTATCTGCCGGGAGTACCAGAACCCTGGCCGGACGCTTGCATCGTGGATGTAGCCAGCCTTCGGTGCCAGACTTTCGGGGCCGCTCCGTTGACTGTTTCGGTGCGGGATGCCACGGCATACGGCAGCTTCGTCGACGGCTTCGAGGACGACGCCAGCGAGGACAGCGCGATCACCATGGGCAAAAAGTTCCACATCGGTCGCACATATGGCCTCAAATACGCTGGCCAGCCGAACATCTGGGTGGACGTGGCCATGGGTCCAATCGAGGTTTGGTCCTGTGAAGTACCCATCACTCGTGATTCCTTTGATGACATAGGCTACCACGACTATCCCCTCATTCATGCCGGCCGAGAGGTCGGCTGGATCAATCTCAAGCATCGCTTCATTGACCGGCCCACGTCCGTGACCAGCTGCAGCTACCTCAAGCTGCAGCTCACCGACCTGGCAAAGGTGCCCGCCCATTTTGGTGACAAAACCCCTGCGCAGGTCTACCTTACTGTGGACCTAGACCACAAGAACACGGTGCAGTGCCCGCCGATCAAGGTGCTGAGTGACCACGAAGAGATCTACTGCAACTGGGTGGCGCCGTACAGACAGCAGCCAATTATTCGTTTCACTCTGCGTGATCCGAAGGGCTTCCCTCTCTCGACGGCGGACCTGAACGTCTGGGACGTGATGAACAAGCAGGTCAGTCCGACCGACTACAGCCGCGGCGGGCGAGAGCGCCGCACCCGCGGATTGGATGGCTCCCGAGGTCTAGACCAGGTTCGGAGTATGGACTTATTGAGAGCGAGTAGACAACGCGGAGACGAGAGCACGCGGTCTGCCGGTAGTCGGCGGAGTCGCCAGGTGGAGGAAGAGTACCAGAAGCCGGCGAAGATTTTAGTGCCGCTGTACAAGAGGAACGGCACGAAGGGCGGGAAGGTATACGTGAAGGTGGAGTTCATTTACCACCCCAAGGACCTGCGGTTCCCGAAACAGTTGTTGGTGGGCTTCAGTCATGGTACGAATATCGGCGGGGATTACGCGTACGACCCTTCACGGGATGTGACGGTACGACTAAGGTCGGGCGAAAACAATATCGTGACACCGCCCAAAACGAAGAACAATCTATGGGGTAATTGGACGGCGATATTAGACATGGAGCCGGGCATGCATACATTGGCTGTGGAGGTGTATGATAAGGCTAGCCTGGAGGCAATTGGGTCATTGTATGTGCACATATGGGATTTATTCCGTAATCCCTTTGCGGAGTGGGCGGGGTCGTTCAAAATTACGAAAGGTAATGTAAATGTGGGAGTAGTGCATATGGCGATGCGTCTATTGGTTCCGCAGCGACTGACAGTGCAGTTCGGGGATGGACACGCGACCTACAAAGTACACCCGCGATTGCGGTACTCTAAAGTATTTGCTTCCGATTCCCCGAAGGATGTGCGACGTAAGTTCATTGCGGCCTGTCGCGAGATCGCAGAGATGAAGAACACCAATCTCTCCGACGAAGACCGGACCAAGTACCGCCTGGCGCAGTTGACATTGAGCTGCAAAACAACCCACGTAGACGTGGCTTCGGGCAACAAGTTGATGTTACCCGACAAGAGTACTCTTTTGTCTCTCTTCCCGGGGTGTACGGATAAGACCGACAAGTTAAAGGTAATTGATTTGGCGATTATGAGTGTGAGCAAGGGCAAAATGCACAAGGTAGATGCCGAGCCGGAAGACGGCGCTCTCGAACCCTGCACAAGTTTCCCCACGGGCGAGTCGGCCCAATCACGCGTGGGCACACTAGCCCGTATCGAATTGCCCTGGGTCAAAATGGCCTCCGATCATTCCAAGGTAGGCACACGGCGCAACAGGCTTTCGGCACTGGTTGAGAAAACCTTTGAACTCCATCCCCACGGAGACGCTCCCCTCGGTGCCCTCGGTTACGCCGCAATCGCCCTTACTGAGACCCAACGCCTCGTCCACACACTACGTTGGACTCACGCACTCTACGACCGTGTCGACCAATGGGTACCCGCCGTCATACACGCTATAACCAGCGCCAACTGCCTCGTCTCCCGCATCTCACCGGTGGAAACGGTTGTCGGGTACGACCTACCCGATTACGCACGAACTGTCCACGTCTCCAACAATCGACTCCTACCCGCCTTCAATGAGTCAGACGTCACCGACCGTGGACGCAAAGCACTCGTCTATCGCAACTGCGGCTCCGGACGCACCGTCAAATTCCGCTCAAACGGCATGGGAGCTTGGACACCACCCGCCCTTCCAAGAACCTCATCCATGGCCCGACTCGCCAAAAAACACTCGGACCCACTTATGCGCTAACTCCCTACCCCTCCCTGTGCACCAACTCCCTACGCCTTATGCGCTAACTCCTTGCGTACTATTTCTTTCCACCGCTTACCATTCAGAAGCTTTCTCTAACTACCTGGAACCTTGTTTCCAACCACGCGGATGCCTTTTTCAAACACTTGTACTAGCCGCCGGCTAGTACAACATGGGGAGAGGAACTCTGATCTGCTTCGAAAGCCGCTGGATCCCTGATCTCGATAGGGTGAGGGCGAGATCAAAAGGACGGTAATCAGAAAGATCGGTGTAGGGCTGCATGTGAGGGATAGACGGCCTCACTGCCGATACAGTACCCGTGAAGAGCATCCGTCTCGTGTTTCGTGGGTATCGGGGTGGCGGACCTCCTCCTTCATATCTTTTGCCAAAAGCATCTCAATGTTGTCTACCTGAACGTCCTCTAAGTTTATCGCGAAGACTCAAGGCCCGACAACCCTGCCGGAATGCGGATTCCTGTCGACCCCAATCATGTAACTGGTTTCACCGTGTTTTAAAAGCAGCTAGCGTGCTCGTGACAATACCTGTCGTTTGGCTATGTCAAAAAAAACCTGTCTGTCTATACCTGTCTGCCTATACCTGCGCATTAACTCAGTGTCTAAGAGAGTGCGTCTTCCTGGACATCTTCTTGGACTGCAGCAATCTCTTCTTCTCTAGAATCTTGCTCATCTGCATAAACTTCGCAGCATCAGCTCCCTGATGATATGACATCAAGACGGGAGCCCTAATAGGGTGCTTGCCCACACCCTCTTCCGCGTGCTTCACACCAGTAGCAACGGTGCTTCTGCCAGCGGTAGCGAAGACAGCAAGCATGACAATAACCTGCAGGGATTAGAGCGGATAATGTAAACTGAAGACACGTTACCAAACGAATCAAATGTATGGTCAATTAACACCACAACTCAACGCTCATGAATCGCGGTGTCTGTTGTCAATGTCTTCTTAATGGCTGTCTCTTACTTGGAAGAACTTCATATTCAATTCGTTCGAGTCAGATTAATTGGTGTGATAAATTAATATAACGTGTCTGAACTGGAGTACATCCTGTCTCTCATATTCGAATACTGTCCCACTATATCACAGTTGAAGATCTGCTGGGTCGAAAACTCCCAGGACAGCCATAAAATGAGTTAGTTACAGTTACTATCCTTTGCCGGATTAATCTATTCAAAAAGCAGATCTAATGAAAACCTTTCACAGGCATACTTCCTTTCCGTTCTTCTCACGCTGGCTCAACCTTCCTGCCCTCGCAAGCGGATTTCATTTCGCCTGAGCGGGTTAACAATGCCTAAGCGTTCGTCTCCATCTCAGAAAGTACGCATAACCTAGTAGTCGGGTACGCAATCTTGACCTGGTATGCAATCTTGACCTGGTATTCAATCTTGACCTGGTCTGCTTGCGGCGGTTTGTGTAACCACACGAAAGGGACTTAATGCCTCAAAAACAACTTGTTTGACTGCTTCATCAAATCGGCTTTGCGAGCGGCGAGCATAATCTTCCTCTCCGGGGATTGAACAGACATAGGGATGGGTCCTTCGATCTTTTTCTGCATGCCGATCCCTTCGATGGCATGAGATACCCCGCTAGCAGATACAACCAAAGCGACAAGAGCGGAAACTTGGAGGAACTTCATTATATAAATAAGGAACAGATGTACAGATTCTCAGATGATTTCCAAAAAAAACTTCGGTCCAAGAGAGGGACGCCCAGTCGTACCATCGGCCACTAAAAACTAGGCAGGCTGATAGACATCACCGGCTGTGGGTTCGCCTTGGAGCCAGGCTGATGGTTCCACTTGCCCTAAACTAAGCTGGGGCACTTTTGGTCGTGAGAGCGGCTGAGGAGGAGAAGCAACAAGTGGCGGCGAAGTAGCCGCAGGAGGGGGTGAGACCTGCTTGATTGACGACACCAGGAGTGATCCCGTGTGAGGGACCTGTACGTTGTCCAAAGGAGTATTCATTGTCGTTGAAGATCCAGATGAAACTGTGCCCGCAGTACCGCCTGCAGGATTAGCCGTAACGACTCTTTTACTAAACGAAATGGACTCAAATCCGGGGGATATTGACTAGGGAGTGTTGACTATAGGTGTTGACTATAGGTGTTGACTATAGGTGTTAGAATATAGGTGTTAGAATATAGTGGGGATCAGGAATGTCAGAGTGGGTGTCGGAATAAGAATGTGGGAGAAGAATAGGGGCGGTAGAAAGTGATGAATGCAGGAATAAGATAGGTGTTTACTCATCATGGACCTTCGATAGTATGTTGATTATCTGTGAAACGATAGTTTTGGCATCAGTGGTCTGTAGATCTTTTATGCATTGGACGAGCATATCGCTCAGTAGCTCAAAGCTTGTATCCATCTCAGTCAGTTTATGTTGGGTTTCTGTAAGCTCCTTTTGTAAGGTCTGCACCTGTCTCCTGAGCATAGTATTTTCGCAGTTCAGAAGTTGCAATCGCATTTCCCGGATTTCATCTAAAGAGTAATCGCCTGTAGAAAACGCACCGCTCATATCTGTAGACAAAATTAAGATCGGGTTGGGGGGCCGGGGTTAAAGGGGGCCTGGAATCAAATGGATAGGATTGACCTGGATGTGCACACGTTTGTTGTCCCGATGATATGGAGAAGACTTACGTGTGTGGTCCATGTTTGAATTGTGTGCGACAGCTGGATGATGATATAAAATAAAATAATAATTTATCTTGTCCATGTCAGACTACGGAGGGAAGACTTTTGGTGAAGTGACTTCATTGTCCAGGCAGTCGTTCATTCGGCCTGCGGACGAGGGGTCATTTGTGCATGCGGTGAGCACTAAATCCGCTGCATCGAGAGCGACTTTGGAGGTGGACCTAAATTCGACGGCCCCTCAATTTACAATCAAGGCCTTGATTTCAGGCACTGTATCGGGTACAGTCTGTACCTTTTTAGCTCTATACTATGGCCTTAAGACTGGTATAACGCCATCTCTCAACATTTTAGGAGGTGTCCTCGGTTTTGCTCTTACCAAGTTATTAATGAGGACTGGTGTATTCGGCGATACCTTTACACCGCAAGAGAACGCGGCTATTCAAACATTGTCTGTGGCCATCTACTCACTTTCCTACCCTTGTTTTGGGTTCACGAATGGCTGGCTGGCACTATCGAAGGAATGCTATGATTATCTGGGTGCTGGATTCGAAGGCAACAACCTCTCTGACACTGTTGATGTTAACTACTGGAGAAGTGTTGTATGGAGTGCTTCTTTGTTTTCTTTCGGGTTCTTTATTGCGTACCCGTTACGCAACTACTACGTTATCAAGAAGCGTCTAATGTTCCCTTCGGGAACAGCTACAGCCTACGTTATTTCTGCTCTGCATGCCTCGAAGGAATCAGCACGCAAAGGCTTGGCGATTTTGGGCAAGTTCTTCTCTCTCGCATTCGTCATCAACATGCTTACCTGGGAGTTTGAAGGACTCGCGGCCTTTCCTGTGTTTGGAATTGAAGCTGCTAAATACGGCTGGGCATTCGATTGGGATTTGGGTAGCTTCGGTATCGGCATGCTCCTATCGCTACAAATTAATGCTTCGATGTTATTTGGGGCGTTATTAATGTACGCGTTTTTGCAGCCACTTCTGAGCAACCATTTTGATGGCATTGGCAAGGATGATTGGTTCGACAGCAACACGGTTGCTTCACCGTATCTTGGACTTAAGGCATACCCTCTGTTTGCGGGTCTTGCGGTGATGATTGTGCAGGGGATCTGGTCGGTGCTTGAGATTTTAATTACGGTGGTTATCGCCTACGTGAAGAAGGAAGGGGAGGAAGAAGTTGTTGATGAAGAGACCAGGAGAAGAGATGAGATCTTCGAAGAGAAGGGTTTCCCGATTTGGGCAAGCGTAGTCGGCTACTGCATTACGGGTGCGGTTACCTGCATCGTACATTACTTCATGCTAGGGACCAAGTGGTATCAGACGCTCGTGGCACTGATTATTGTACCGTTGATTGCCTGCTCTAACATCGAGGGAATGGGTCGCACAGATTGGGACGTGGCTTCGTCTTACGGCAAATTGATGATGTTCCCCATAGGCTGGTGGAATCATGGAGGTTCAATTAAACCGGCATTAGCCGTGTGTCACACCACCATTTCCGGATGCTCGAGTTCGGCCGCACTAATGCAGGACTTCAAGACGGGCTATTTACTGGGTGCTTCGCCTGCTGTGATGTTCTACTCGCAAGTATTTGGCTGCGCTCTCGGCTGTCTGATTTGCCCGGCCTTGTTCGTGCTCTTGCGTAGTGCCTGGACGATCCCCACAGCTGACCCGGATGCGTTCATTACGGGATTGTATGCTCCCATTTTCCGCACACTCGCGATCGTGGCGACTGGTTCTGGGTTCGGAGCTCTGCCTAAAAACTGTCTTTACATTTGTCTCGCCTTCGTCATTCTGGCCATTCTGCTGAACATCGTCATCTTGATCTGTCAGCGTTATTGTCCCAAGATGGTGACCTACATCCCTGAGCCGTCGGCTATGAGCATCGGCATGATTGTGGGCGCAGGAGTGCCCTTAGAATTCTTCGTCGGCGGGCTCATCACCTGGTTCTGGGCGCGCCATCGACCCGAGCAGTGTGAGGAACTTAGGGCATACATTGCCTCCGGCTTCATCGCCGGCTCCGGCTTCGCCGTCGTTCTCCAAGTCATCGTCTCACTCTGCGGTCTTAAGCCAAACATTGCTGTCGGCTTCCTTACCACGAACACCACCCAGTCCTACATGGGCGCCAAGGAATGGGTCATGGCTGCCGTAGCCATCCTTTGCACAACCGGCGCAATTCTCCTCGGTGCTTACTGCTGGTTCAGAGCCGATGACGCTCCCACCGATGCCGACGAGCAGGCACGCCTGCTCGACGGCTCGCGCTTCCTTGACAACGAAGACATCATCGCCTCGCCCAGGTCGCTCTCAACCTCCTCTGAAGGATACCTCGAAGAGGAGGAAGTTTAAGTATCCTCCTCGGCTGACAACGTATCAAGCTTATCGTGCTTGGTCGAGTCGACGATCACGGGACGAATGTGCCGTGTGCCTAACTCACGACGCATGTGCTCACGTCATGGACTGGTTCAGAATTCATTCATTACTGTGCTCTCGCCGCGACGTTTCTAGGTCTGTCTGAAGATCTACCCTTCGTGGCGCGAGAACTCCGCACAATAGACCGGCTACAATATAGCTCGAGTTCTATAGGCAACCGAAGGCCCTTACTGGGTGCTTCACAAGCGATTCTATGAGGCGACTTTTTTTGTACTCGTTTTACTATTAGCTAAGAGTGCAACTATTTTATGCCAGAAGCTGTTACATGTCAAAAGCTGTCCGTGCTCACAAACCCCCTTCCCACACAACCCTTTCCCACACGCCCATTGCTGGTTGGTCATGAGTCCAAAGAGGATATGAAACAAAGTGGGTGGTAACAACGTGGGTGGTAACAACGTTCCGGAAAGTCGGAATATAAATGTTGGGGGCAAACGTTGGGGCATATCGACTAGCTAACGTCGTTTGGGTGCGTTCGGAAAGAATTCTTCGGGGTGCTGTGGATTAAAAAAACTCCTTTCTGCGGGAGCCATATATGTCGCTCCAAGTCACGAAGTACGAGATCCAGGATGACTTAGGAGAAGGTGTGAAGGACCGGTTGAAGGTGCAGTTCGGGCAAGAGTTTGTGGAGTCGTGGTCAGGCACTCGTCTGTTGTCAAAACTGGAGGTGCAGGAGGAGAGCCGTCGTCAAGGTCATGGATATTCCCTCTTGGTCCAGTTGGATAAGACCGAGAAGCGTTTTATTGTATCGGTTCCTTGCTCAAGTGTGCCTGGATTGAAGCTGGCGAAGGCTGTCGGGTTGGCACCGGTACTTGTACATTGGGCGGAAGATGTGCACAGCCCTCAAGTGCCGTCTCTGCTGGTTCCGCAGGTCCTGTTCGTGGGGGGGTCTATGGTGTCTGCTGCCCCGTCAGAGATACAGCCTTTGGTCGAGGACTTCCGGTCATCTTTATGTCTGTTATGTTCGTCGACCCTCAGTCCCGTGGCCACCCGTAGCATAGCTCTCATGCTGCGTTGTGTCGACGCCTGGTGGATCCGTCATCGAGTCAGCCGTCTGTCCCTGTGTGTCACCGCAGAAGCCCTTGCAATGTATCTCTCCCACCAGGACCTGGAGAGGTTGTCGTACTATATTTCACCCGGCTGCCACGTCTCCTTGGTCGCAGACATCTGGCCAGTAGTCAGCCACTTCGCCCTCAGAGCCATCATGCTTGGCTCACCCCAAGTTAACGAACTGCAACTTAGTCCTTTCCAAAAAGCAGCCCTCATCGGCGTGGGCTTACAACATAAAAAATGTAAGCTACATCCCATCCATACCATCCCCGCGATCCGTCGCCCAGCTTCCATCACTTTGTTGTAGTCTCCGTCGTGGCTCATGAGTACGACATACCCGTCGACCAGGTCCGAATCCATTTCAAGCTCGGCTTGAAACGCGTCCGCGACTATATAATGGCACTAAGCTCTGCAGAAATCTCCAAGGAAATTGAGCAGAAGGTAGCAGAAGCCAGGGCGGACGTTCTCAAAGGAACAGAACGGGGTACAGTAGCAGACGAGTTAATCGATGTCATGAACGACGCCGTATGACGCCGATTGGTTCCCTGTCCTAGTGACCTTTCCAGCGCTGACGATTTCATAGTCCCAGTGGCCTTGTAGTTCTAGTGGCCTTGTAGTCCCAGTGGCCTTGTAGTTCTAGTGGCCTTGTAGTCCCAGTGGCCTTGTAGTCCTTTCATATTTCCCAAAGCAATATTAGTATGAAGCATTGGTCCCGATGTACCTTCATCTTTTCTCGCAATCTACTGTGGTGCCTGGGTGGTCGAGGTAGTGGTGGTAATAACGGGTTGGTAGGTGGTCGGGTTGTAGCCTAGTCTGGTCTGGTCCGGTTCAGGCAGCTGGTCCGGGTGGGCATGTTTGATGACGCCGCTGACCACGGCGTGTAAGCCGGAGCCGGTGCTATCTTGCATATAGGCTTGGCATACCTCTTGTTTGTTTTGGTAGGTTCCATGTAGGTACGCGAGTAGATGAGAGTACTCTTCGTTCATGTACCGCGAGATGAAGCCGACGCGATTCGACGCCACGAACCAGGAGCCGAGCATGCGGTCTACCCCAATGTTCAGTTTCATGCGGCTCGGCGTAAAGCAATTGAGCGAATAGTTGTCTTTACCCCAGGGAGCGCAAACGTCCACCAGATTGCACCTGGCAGCATCAGGATCAGCTGCCCAGTCCAAGTAGATGTCGCCGATCTGGTCCATCTGCAACGTCGGCAACGCCTTGAAAATATCGCTAAAGTCAATGGCAATCAAAGCACTCCCGGTTTTTGAAGCCGTGGCAAGCGTCTGCAAACAGGAGTGTGTCAAAGTGTGTCAAAGCGCGTGTCACGGTGTGTGAGCAGGGCTACTTGGTAGTAGAAGATGTCTAGGCCAGCGGCAACAAAGGACATGTGCACGTCAATGCCACAAGCAGGCTCGACCGCTTGGATGCAGGTCAGGGCGTCCTCGTAGGTAAGTGTATGATCAGTCTGACCCGGTAGATTGGCGCATTCCGGCACCCGGTCGCAGCAGTTGTCTGGACAGTCGTAAGCGAGGTAGTACGGCCCGGTGATGGCCGCTGCATGACAGAGAAGCAGTGCTAGGCGTGCAGTTTTCGACATTAGTAAAATATGAGTTTTCGTCTGCACGAGGCCTTCGACCAAAACAGTGCTAGGTGGTGCGTCCTGGAAATGTGCCAAGTGGACGAGAGCACGGCTGACGTCTCCACCACCACGCCGAGGTCCTCCACAGGGGGCCTTGAACCGATCGCCCAGGGGGGTCCGGGAACACGTACCAGAACGGACCCGGTGACACGCACCCGAATGTCGCTTCCTCCCCAAGAACGGCCCGGACGCGCCTCGGGGAGTGAGGGCACCGAACCAAACATTACCGGCAGCATAGAACCACCGGCGACGGAACCGGTAGCCGCCAAGAATTCGGCAGCCGCGAACGACCCGGAGCACACTGAGATCCTATATTCATTGAGCGCCAACTGTCAGGGAGAAGTGACCCTCTATAAAGACAATCGGCGATATGTCGGCAAAGAAGAACCCCTCAAGCAACCCTTCCTGGTCTGCAGGTGAGTCCCTATCACCTACGCGACACCTACGCGACACCACGCGCCTAGGAACGTGCTTCTCTGGGGTGTGCTGTATGTAACGGGTACCCATTTGTAACGGGTACTCGCTTATGTAGCGTACTCGCGAATGTGACGTACTCGCTTATATAAGGTGTGCTCAAAGACTAGATGTGTTTCAGCCAGACCGGAACGACCCAAGAAATCCTACTCCTGGCCATGCTCAAAACAAAGATCGTGTTCGGGTCCAAGCCGGAGTACTTTTGGCTGTGACGGCCTGGCTACGATGAACCTTCGCTGGGGTCGGCGCGCAGGTCCTGCTTGGCTGGACTCAGTCCTTCAATGCTTTCGTGGGTGGAAAATCGGCTTTCGTACCTGCAAAACAGTTGTTGTAAATTAGCATGGCGACTTACCTAGGTGGCGATCGATCCCTGCGGCGTGGCGGCGGCCGTCGGCCGTAAGGTTCTCCACGAGGAGGCCGACGGTCGTCGTCCCTTCGGTCGTCCCGGCCACGGTCCCAGTCGTCTCTGCGATCTCTCATATCGTCTCTGCGATCTCTCATATCGTCTCTTCGGTCATGGTCTCTCGCGTCATAGTCTCTTGGGTCGTAATCGCGTCTGTCGTCAGAAAGCCTCCGGTCATCTCTCCTGTCGTCCCCCAGCTGCAATCTAATTCTCGAAGACTCGCCTTGATGCGAGGTAAAAGTCAAGCCCCGACAAACCCGGATGGCATGACGTGCCTCCTCCAGCGTCGGATACTCCACCACACCACTCCCATCCCGTCCCACATCTGCATACACGCATTCCCCGCCTTCTCTAAAATGGTCCTTCAAATCTTGCCAAGAACCAGACGCTGGTAAGCCCGAGACGTGGATCGCGTATGTACCTCGACGACTGCGATCCAGCTTTGGTCGCCGAGCCTCAAAACTACCTCCTGCCAAAAACAAGGATTCATCGGGATAGAGAAAGAGTCACGCGGGAGAAAAGACACTGGAATACGAGACATTGGGATATGAGAAAGAGCCGGTACGTCAAGGGAGGACAACATCATGGGAGAGCGGGGCCTTACTTCGAGGCGGAGGAACGGATCGATAAGGTCTCTTTTCCAAAGGAAGCTCCACTCTCACGTTCTTTCCAGCGATCTCAATATTGTCCAACTCCTTCACTGCCTGTGCCGCGCTTGTTTTATCCGCAAAATGAACGAATGCATAGCTAATAACAGATACACATGAATGCCTCTAGGTGCAAATTAATACCTCTCATCTGACACGGTCTTCTTTATGTTAATGTCCAGAACTTTTCCGATCTTTTCGAATTCTACCGCCAGTTCATCGGCAGGGATGTCGCGCTGTATACAAACATTCATTACAAACGGCCATTTGACTCACCGGTAAATTTCCAACGTAGCACCGACTCATCTCCGGGTTCTAGAAAAGTCCTGCACACGTGTGTGCTGGATGCTTTTTTGTCTATTTGCTTGTCTTTCTATTCTGTTTGTCTACTCACCGCCCCGTGACGGCTGTGCTGTCGGCGGTGATGTCTATGGCGCGGCTTTTATAGCCACCCTGTTTTAAAGACGGAGTGTTGCTCGTCATTGGTTTGTTCTGTATCGAGTGTTGGTTTGACAGATGACTTGAGCGTTGGACCTCCATGACTGGCGAGCAGTCTCGAGATGCTGGACTTTGTCGGGGAGACTTGTTTTCTTGATCGTCTTTCAACAAGCTGGTACTGCTATCGCTTCTCCCCGTGCCGGATATCCTAAAAGACCGCGAACCTGACACCTGCCCGTGCCGACCTGAGACCAGCGCCGTCTCCACCCGAAGCGGCCGGTGTGGAGGAGTCTGCCGTGTGTAACCGACCAATGCAGCTAGAGTGGACCCAGTGTGTCCTCACCTTGGCACGGAAACTAGACTAGCGGTGGTAACTAATAGCATTGTGATGGGGCTGATGTAGGCCATGGCGGTGGTCACCTTGTGGCTTATGGGTAGAAGGTTGTCTATCAAAGCAGAAAGCGGACTGTATGCCCAGTTGGAGAGGTATTTCTTCTGGAATATGATGAGAACAGGCAAGAGGCTGTCGGAGTAGAGGAAGCCGAAGGCTCCAGCGGCGACCGTGAGGCTGCAGCAGTTCTGCTTGATGTGGACGTGAGCTGCGAGGGCCATGTCCGCGAAGATCCACCGGACACAGGCAAAGACGACTGCTGACAGCAGGCCTGCTGTGAGGAGAGCCGATAGCACCATGGCTTCTGGCGAGCCAACGGTAACTGCCTCCAGCACCGGGCCAGTTTTGACCCGCAAGAAGGAGAAACACAGGGAAACGACGCGCCAGAAGCCACCCACAATGGCAGCCACAGTGGGTATGAGTTCGTATGCCTGCAAGTACGCCTTCAATGGGCGTGGCACGTAGTCTCTCCAGCCTGCATTCACAAATCCTTCCGCGGGCAGCCTTTCTCCGCTTGGTCCCACGCGGTAAAAGTCGTCCCACGGTGAGGGGGGAGGCCGAGTGAGCGGGGGACTAAAGTACTTGGTAATACCACTGAACGTCTCTTTATGGAGCGCCTCATTGTTGAAGCGGGTGGTTATTACTCTGAGATGTCCGGCCACGAACTCCACTGCCGGAGACTGGCTAATCATGATGGTGAGCAGCGGGTGTAGAATACACACGACCGCTAGTGCAAAAGAGTTAGCGGCTGCGAATAACAAGGCCTTAGTGACTACTTCTTTTCTAGACATGCCACTGACACTAGAAGCGGGACTCGGGTTCCTGAAAATCTCGCGCACACTTTGCAAGGCACTCGCTCGAAACCACGAACATCCAGTCAACCCGCAAAACACCGCCAGTGACAAGATTGTCGTTGCCGCAATGCCCACCGTCCAGTGCGGAATCCACACACTATACAGATCTTCCACCTCGGTAGCTGACACAGCCGGTGCCGGGGTGCCCAACATCATCCACAGAAACGCCCCCATCAGAGCACCCTGAAATAACAACTCCTTGCGAAATCGGATCGTACCTCCAATGCGAGCATCATTCTCTTATTCATGGAAAAAATTATTTGAACGTCTTCTGCACAGCCTTATCAGTCGCTAAAAAGGGTCACAGCGTTGAAGCGCTCAGTGAGAGTTGCTCTGGGGGAGGGAGCTGCTCCCTGGGGGAGGGAGCTGCTCTCTGGGGGAGGGAGCTGCTCCCTGGGGGAGGGAGCTGCTCTCTGGGGGAGGGAGCTGCTCTCTGAGCAGCGGGGGGGAGCTTACATTTGCCACATTCCTTGCAGGACTTGAACAACGAGTCCTGGATATCCTGGAAAAACTTCTGAACCTTCTTCACCCCCTTCTCAGTGTTCTTCACTCCTACAACAAACAAACGCTCCTTGCTGTACCATTGTGGCTGTACCACTGTTGCGATACCACTGGTGTGCGGGATCGACGTGTGCGGATCGTTAGATACCTTTCTCCATTGTGCACCCCGTGTCTTTGGCCTTAAAAGAATTTTCGGGAGTCGCGTGTGCGAGACACATGGATAAACCAGCTACTAGCTCCAGGGCTGACGGGGGGCCAGGGGCAAGGGGAACCGCAGGCACTGCTCCCTCTCGGGATTTGGGCGTTGGTTCGGAGGAACGCGCCTCTACTAATTCAACACGCGGAAAGACCCACAGTCGCAAAACTCAAGGCACCAAGCCGGAAGGTGTCAAGTCGGAGGACAAGTCAAGTGACCTGCCTGGCAAGACAGGCGATCGACAGGGCAAGTCAGGTGCCAGGTCTGCGGACGCAAAGGCCACCCGAGTTTCTGAAGGCCGCGGACCTTCCGACGGCCGCGGGCCCTCCCATGGCAATGGGCCTTCCGACGGCAAGGGGCCTTCCGAAGGGCAGTCGAGACGGCCTCGATCCCACCGACGCAAGCCGAAGCCCTCGCCCACGACTGGTGAGACGGCTGATGACGCTACTGGTGACGCTAAAGGACCGTCGTCGAACGCGTCTAAGCGGCCGGCCCGCGGACGAGGAAAAGCGGAGGTTAATCGAGACGGTCTTGAGTCCTCTGCTGCCCGTGGCGGTTCGTCCGCCCGAGGTGCAGCCCGAGGTGGTAGTCAATCGACCACCCGAGATGGTGGTCAGTCGACCACTCGAGGCGGTGGTCAGTCGACCACTCGAGGTGGTGGTCAGTCCACCCGCGGAGGGTCGGGTCGCGGTCGGGGTCGTAGTCGCGGTCGGGGTCGCGGCCGCGGAGGCCCGCTTTTCGGTGTGCCGCGAGGGGGCCGAAGTAGCGACGGCAGTGAAGAGGAGGAAAGGACGCCTGCGGTCCAGGCCTTCTTGGGCCAGCCGGGTGTTGCTCGTTCGGCGCACGCCGTTGTGAATTTGAAGACCGTGCCGTTCAATTGGGAGTTTGAAAAACGGGTGCTCAACAACTTGTATGAGCTCCGCGAAGTTGCGCAGGTTGACGCCCACGACCAGGGTACGCCTACCGAGGGTGTCAGCCTCGAGGACGTCGCCGAGTCCTCAGAAGGCGAAGACGACAGCTGTCTGGTTCCTCCGCGCTCAAAGACGGAGGAGGAGCAGTCTGACAACGAGGACGACTCCGGCTTCGAGGACGCCCTCGACGATGACCGGCAGGGAGAGGAAGAGGAGGACGAAGAGGGGGAGGACCAAGGCAAGAGTGAGGACCGGGAGCGGGGTGAGTGCGGTGGTTCGGACGAGCCGGAAAGCGAGGAGGAAACTCATGATTCAGGGGACCCTGCCGGTCGTGCCGTCCAGGACGGTCGTGGGGACCAGGACGGTCGTGGGAAGCAGGACGGTTGTGCGGAGTCGGGCCCGAAGGAAGACGGTGGCGGGGGCGTGGCGTCCGCGGCGAAGGACGGCTGCGGAATGTTGCGGGTTGGGAAGGTGGTGTTTAGCTTTGTGCTGAACCCTTCTGATCCGGATGTGCCTGTGGATATTTTGTTCCCCCAGGGACTGAAGTTCCATATTAAGTTGGACGGGTCGTATCCGATGAGCGGGCAGAGCGTTTCAGTGGATTGCGTGGTGACGGATGACGACATTGACGTGTGGGCACGACGAGTTATTCGGCAGTGGGCTCGTTGTAATTGGTCTGAATGTCAGAGGACCAACAAGCCGGTGTACTCGTTGATCAAGATGCTAGACAGGGACCTGTATACTCTGCTATTGGAGGCGGCGGAGCAGAAGTCAACGAGTACTCTTCGTGAAGGTCCGTGGAATAGCGAGGAGCAGAAGAAGCTAGAGAATGCCCTAGTCTGGTTTAGGTCGTATAGGGATCCTAAGGTGAAATGGAAGAAGGTTTCAGAGTACATGGGAACTCGTACGCCGAAGCAGTGTTATCTCCGCTTCCAACAGTGCTGTTGTGCAGTAAAGGAGTTTGAGGAAAAGAATCCGGAAGTCACCGCACAGGTGCGCGAAGATGACGAGAGTGAAGAGGATGGCACAAGACTCGAAGATCAGCTGGAGGCTAAGCAGGTGGACATCAAGGGGCAGCTGCAGACCTCGTCTGCGCTCGCTACCAAGGACGGACAATCTCTTGTCCCCGTGGGTGTTTCCATGAAAGGTGTTACGTACTTTTATTGCGGCCATCTTAGGGCCATCCTAAGCTGCGGTAAGTGCGGGAAGAAGCTGAGTTTGGATACGGCGGTCGCCCGGCCTAACAATCAAAACCAAGCCCACATTGAATACTCGAATTGCAGCAACTGTCACCTTTCTTATAAAGTAGAGCTCATCGGTCTTTTCTGTACACCGAGCGCATCTGACGGCGAGGCCTCTCCTACGGCCAAGATATTGATAAATGGCGCCAGCATTGTAGACCTGTTGCCGAGTGATTTCATGTGCGCTTGCAACACGTGTAACGCCTTCATCCGGTATTCAGAACTGCTCCCGGGGCTGACCAAGTCGGTGAACTGCCGACACTGTCATGCCAAGACCAGTTTGCACTTAGTAGGTATCAACGTCACCGGTCAACAACCTTTCGCCGCCCTCAAGGCAGACGGGAAGACGCTGCTGGCGGAACACCGACCACGGAGGGCCGTGGACGCGTACAGGTTTGTGGTTGGTCAACCACTGCCTAGAGAAGGAGCTTGCTCTCACTACAAGAAATCCCATAGATGGTTCAGGTTCCCTTGTTGCATGAAGGCTTTCCCTTGCGACAAATGCCACGACGCAGACAGCGACCACGTCTCGGACGGCATGGCCACACGCATCATCTGCGGAATGTGTTCTCGCGAACAAAGTGCACAGAATCAAGAGTGCCCATGTGGCAATGCATACAGGGCCGCTTCCACCACTCACTGGGAGGGAGGCCGAGGCTGCAGAGACTGGCAAAAAATGTCCAAAAGAGACCCCAAGAAATACAAGCTCAGGCAGAAAGAGGTCGAGAAGCTTCGCAAGAAGAAAACATAGACTTTTTAGCACTTCCGTCTTTCAACCATTAGCTTCATACCCAGATACATTACCCCACCTTACATACGTCCACTTCAGTCCTTGGTGACTCCGTCTTACGTCTGGCGCTTTAATGACCGTCTCGGCGGGGCCTTCGGAAGCACAACGTGCAATCTCGTCTGCAACCATCGGCCATGCCCACGCCACATGCACACCCGTGTTCAACTTACTCATGGATCAAGTACAACATCCAGTCACTACTCATGTGGATGTACAGCTGTGTAACCACGTCTTCATAGGGCAACAACGGCTCATTGGCTCGTCTCGCAGACACCTGCAAGCCATGGTAGCTGGGCCCGTCATTGTTTTTGCGCCCGTAAGACACCAAAAGTTCTTTTGCTTTCCTGATGATCTTCCGCGGCACAGTTATATGACGGTACACAAACTCGTGGTCGCTATACTGAGGGCTGTACAACATGGACCCTTCAATGGTCTGGTGCTCAAGGGTGTTCTCCAGCACCCACGCCTCAGAAATCGGCCGCATCTTAGGAATGTCTGTACCTGCTTTCTTCATATTTGTCAAAAACATTTATTCTGCTATTTCAGTGGTAGCCTGCTCCGCCCTGCCTTCGCTTGACTTATAACTCACGCGGTCTGGACACTTCACGTGCACTTGACGAATCGAAAACTTGTACGGGTCCAACCCCAACCACGTATCTTCCATGTGCGTATGCGAACACTCACAGCCCACCGCCAAACGTCCCCTCATCGCAAAGGAGTGCTCGCCACTTGGGTGATACTCCGCTGGCTTATCTCCGAAGTCCGCGTCTTCTAACTTATTCAAATCCGCCGCCACGAACATTATGTCGACCGTGCCACCCAAGAAGTCGCTGTCATCTTCGTCTTCGCCCGTTGTCCCTGCGGTGCCTTCCTCCTCGGTCGAAGCCGGTTCCTCAGCCTGCAACACTCTAAGGGGAGGAGATCTTACTTCATCCAGCGCAGAATCTCTCAAACGCGGAATCTCACGAACCACCCCACCAGCTACCGCCTCCGCCGGTTTGGGGGTCGTCGTCGTAGAAGTAGCTGCTCGCGTCGTCGCCGGCGGTGGAGTCGTTATTCCAGGACCTCCAGAAGTTGGAGGTAATGGTACCAAGCTTCTGCTAGCAATAAGTTTGCATTTCTCTACACCTCCGTTCATCAACGCAAAGTTTTCTTCTTCCTTGAACCCATTCTATTAGAAATCTCGTTAGTTGGTTCCGAAGCTTACCTCCTCCATGTTTAGTAGATAGACGACATCCGGCTCATTGTATCTACCCGACATAACATGCAAGGCCTTCGCCAGGTTCACGTTTGTCCCGAACGGGGTCTTTGCGAACGCTAAGTCCCCTTCCTTGGGAAGCAGAGCGCCAATATTAGGTCCATCAATATCCTCGGGGTCGTACGGACCAAAAAGAGCGCGATCCCACGCGCTCATGTCCACTCTGACGTTTCCGGATGCGATATCTGTAGGCGCAGAGTGAACTGCGATAAGGCAACCAACTAACGCCGGCGATCTCAGCATTCTTCCGATATTGCGCACACGCGTGTGCGAAGTAGCGCGCCAGCATTGCCACCTAACTAAATATGCCATTGATTGACAAAAAAATGATCAGGAGGAGGTCTCGTCGAAATCCGAGTGAGAAAGAGACGAATCATCACGCAATCCGAAATCGGTAAGAGCATTAGGCAATGGCCCTCCAAGATCTTGATTCTAAAAGAATATGAGATTATTCCGTATGTAGAGCTGATCATCACTCATTGGAGGCCCTGAGCACTTACTCTGATGGTCTGGATGTAATCGACATGCCTCGCAACCTTATCCCAGTGCTTTGTTGATTGTAATTTTTCATTGATCCAAGAGTCGTTGGAGGCTAGTGCTATTAAATCCTCCGCTAACCTCATTATATGCCAAGTATTACCACAAGGGTGTTTAGCTTGTCGTTGTCGTCGTGATTGAGGGTTAGTTTCGCTTCGAACTTTACAGCAATGCCGCGCGACTTTGACCGTTTTCGGAATAAATTCCGTATCGAATAATAGCATCCGGATGGCTTCCTCTGTAGGAGACTCGACAATCGTGGATAAAAAAGAGCTAGAATGCAATGAGCTGAATTTGGGTGGCTGATGCAGGGGGTGTTTTCGTCGGAGAGTGTTGGGAGAGTGATTTAGTGTAATAATATCTCTCCTGCTTACTGAATGGTATTGTGAAGAATAGTACACCATTTGAAGTTGAAGAGTAGTCGGACACAGGAGGGAATGAATTTGTATATGACGTTTCTGGTGTGTGGGGAGTTGATTTTAGCCAGATGTACAAGTACTCTAGAGTATGCGATGATTTCTTTGCCGACTCGTGGTTTTTTTTTGTTAAGATCATTCATCATGTCTTTGGTCTTGGTACTTTTATCATTGAGAGTGTTTAGCATGTGGGTCATGAGAGGTCGGTTACATAGCCTCTTAACAAAGGCCCAGCAGGCATCTTGAGTACCACGACTGACCGCTGCAGTGATGTTGGAACTATTATCCGTCACTTTACGCACCTCCTGAACCGGTAGCGCAAGGTTCTCTTCAGTCGTCTCAAACTCCGGATCAGCCGGGGCAATCACCGGAGTCAAAGTCACTACCGACGCAACACGCGTACTCCAACCGCCTTCCACAATATCCTCACACTTAGCCAACAGATTCACCACCACTCGCAACAACGGAGCCTTCCACTCAGGATAGGGCGCGTGACACTCCAATTGCTCCACCAACTTGTCCACAAACCGTGGGCCCAGCATAGCTTGCATAAACTCGTCGTACTTGTCAAACATAATGTCTATCCAAACATACATGTATCGACACACAACGGTGTATCCCAACAGTGTATCTCAACGCACAGATCTTACAAAGCAATTGACATATAAGGTCCGCCAGATTATCAGCCCTCTACAAACACACGCAAGTCATTGGTCCCCACCTATACCCCTAGAGCACCAGTATTAAGCATACAGCATATGTATCGACGCAGTCGCCGAGTTGGATGAGAAACGAAGTGGCCATGGCGCTACAGAGCTCGGACATTTTGGGGGTCACGCTGAGCATGATGAACTGTCGAAAAGCGTCAACGGCTTGCTCGTCGTGTGTGTATAAAAGGAACCTAAACAGAACCAACCGTTCGCAATGTGTGAAGCCTCACATTTGGGAACCTGTCTGTGGGACTCACACGAGAAGATCAGGAACTCGGCAAGCGAGGGACTCGCCGGGCGGGGGATTCGTCGGGCGAGGGATTCGCCGGGCGGGGGATTCGCCGGGCGAGGGATTCGCCGGGCGGGGGTGTAGTTACCAGTTGGTCAGGTTGTCCACGGAACAGACGAGCAGCCCTGGGTTGACGGGGGGAATCGCCTCGCGCAAGATGGGAGCGAGGACCTCCGCTGTGCCCACAGCATCGAACGCCATGAACCGCAACAATCGACTCCAAAACTCCGGCGCCGTCTTGCTACCTAACACGTCGGGTTCCCTGCAAATGGGTGTGCACAAAATCCTCCAAAACTCCTCACTCGTAATACAGGCACTGCCGAAACATTGTTAAACCAGGATTCGAACCATCCGCCTTCCAGATAGGGGTGGTCGGGGGGG
>NW_011645778.1:22603-98192 GCF_000223845.1 Gregarina niphandrodes | reverse complement strand
GGGGGGTGAAGGTACTTGAGTATTTGTTCGCAGTCTAGACTGAGAAGCTGGGTCACTATTTGCCGTAGTCGTTCATTTTCGTCGGGATATGAGGAGGCTGAGGGCAGCAGTTCAGGAGGGGTTCCTGGCTTCGGGATACAGTCTATCGAAGATATGGAGCTGTACGGTGGAGCGTCTTCTTTAGTAAGTATCTTCGCGTAGGCCACTACATGTTCTGGTTTGGCCAAGTATTCAATTACGTAGGGGAACCTATTCCGCACGTCGAAAAGGAGGCTGGGGCTGCTCAAAACGTTGATCAAAGAGGGCTCTTCACTTGATAAAAGTTCCGTAACGGACGAACTCTGCTCCTTTGACCATTTGATGGTCCCATCCGTCGCCTCCGCTAGAGCCATTTTTGAGACTCGCCCAAAAACCTTACCCTGGGATGACTGGTCGGAATCACTGACTGAGCCGCAGCGGTATTGTGCATAACGAGTTAGTTGGGTTCATACAAAGATTCGGAGTTAAGACTAACTGGTGGGTTAGGTAGGTATAAAATCACGTTGTGTGCGGGTGTGTCTATTCGTAATAGTATTCGTCGCTGTCGTCCATGAGTTTCTTGCCCTTTTTCATCATGGGTCGGCCGTACATGGGCATGGGCGCGACCATGGGAGGTGGCTGGGTGACGGGTTGAGGGAAGATGGGTTGGACGACCGCTTTGGTGGGGTTGGGTACAGCGACGATGCTGAGTGCGGGTTCACAGTCGGCTCGGACACAGGTGCCGTCGGAGTCCAGGAAGAAACCGATTGGGCAGAGTGTTTCGGCGGCGACTTCGATGATACAGTGGCCGTCGAGGAGACGGTGGCCGCCGGCACAGGCGGTTTCGGGCAACAGCTCCTGGTAGGTGGCGCAGCGGCAGGAGACTGCATCGCACATCAAGTCACCCGAAGCGCAGACGGGGACGGAAGGTACGGGGATCTTGCGTGAACAATTGGGTCCAAGGCCAGGCAGAGGGCATTCGAGGACAGGAGGCACGATCGTTTCGGCAACACAAGTGCTACCGTGTTTCTGACCGAAGGGGCAGACCTTTTCGGCAGCTTGAGTAACGACTTTGACGACTTCGTGTGGAGTCTTGGCAGGCTTCTCTTTGATGGGCTTGACTTTCACGTCAGGAACCTTGACCTTAACGTCCTTCACCTTAGCCGTAGTCACAGGTACCTTAACCTTCTCCCATTTCATCTGCTCACTCACAATCGGCTGCTTCACTTTCTTGGTCTTGATTTTCACTTCAGGAGTTGCGGGTAACCATTCACCAAGACAGTCTCCATAGAGGCACTCGTTCACCGGACCCGCGATCGAAATATCGGCGTACAGGTCACCGAAGGAAAGTTCCTCATATCCGAATGCATTCCTCTTACCCATGGCTTCCAACTCTTCGTCTTCCCCCTCTTCCGAAAGACGGCGACCCTTCTTCATCTTCCAGTTAATTATTTCGCGCCGACACCGCTTCCCATCAGGGACAGTGTCGGGAGGGCAGACCAAGGCGGGCTCGCTGTACTCCACCGCCAGACAGCCGTTCTTGCTTCGGATAGTGGAACCGGGACAGATTTCAACCGGTGGTAGCTGCTCTATGGCGAAGCAGCTGCCGTCAACGTCCACAATGGTGTCCAGCGGACATTCGTAACGCGCTTCGACGTACTCCACGTGGTGGCAGTGGGAACCCATGAGGTGGCCGACAGGGCAGTAAATAGTGGGTTCGTAGAACTGGAAGCACTTGAAGCCGTCATAGCGGAAGCTCGCCGGGCAGTCTATGCGACAGTCAACGCGCAACTCCCGACAACACTCATCTCCTACCAACACGTACTCCTGGCGCGGACAGATCTGTACCGGCTGCTGAATCACCTGTTCCACCACTTTGTCTTCGTACAACACCGCCGCCGGCTGGTCGTAATAAGGTCCTTCGTAAACCGCAGTCTCAAACGCCCGCCCAGGCAACGCAGGCTCAAACATCGGGGGCGCGATCCCACCGTAGTAACCACGGCTCGCAAACGCTTTCTGTCGGCCCTGCAAGTCCTGTTCCGCAAAGACGGCGACGAAGCAAGCAAGCACTCGCATCTAATTAACCCTGTGCTTTTCCACACACACCTCGATCTCAAAGACGGAAAACGTCAAACACTAACGCGCGCCTCACCGCGCAACTGCTTCCGACCCTCTTCCCCTACCACCAACACACGCTTCCTCGACACAGGCCACAAACACACCACCATCGGACAGTGATCTGACCCCCAGAAATTCCTTCGAGCCGAACCGGAACCAACAATCTCCACAGACTCCACCCGTCCGATCGCCGCCGAACTTATCAACTACCAGAACATCAATCAACCTAGCCAGTAAATATCCCTTCAATAGATATCCCAATAAACACTCTCCCCACAAACCCATTCGTCAGACCTTCTCCCCGACCTTCTGTCGACTTACTGCGTGGTCAATTCTCATTGCCTTGGAATAGTACTTTCCTGCTTCGGGAGTCAAATTTCCCGGAGTGCCCCGCCAAGTCCAGTGGGCCGTTTCAACGTCCCAAAGGCAACTGTTAGCGACATCCCCGGCGCCCCCCCCACGACTAGGGGACACCAACCCCGGACCAGAGGACGTTCGGTCTGAGGGCGGCGGTCCCTCGGGATTGAAGTGTCGCCAAACGTCGGTCATATGACCCTGGCTGAGCAAGGACGCAAAATTTTCCCTTTCCACGGGCGTGCAACCAGGCTGTCCCAAGCACTCCGGTGGAACCTCCGTTTCGGCTGTGCCGCGACCAAAACCTCTCTGGACCTGTACTTTGAACCAAGCAGGATGAGTCAAGTCAAAGTCCGTCGGAGCCACATTCAAGTCACCCATCCACAGGAGCGGCTTCCCTTCTTCTTCAGCTCCGGCTTCCCCCCCCACTTCCCGCTTGTTCTGTTCCGCTCTCTCTTCCTTCTTCGTTCCGTCAATGCGCTCTTGTCTTCGTATGAGGTAGTTGAGGCAAACGTTATCCCATTCTTCTCGTCGTTGCCAGTGTCCCGGTTCCCAACCGTGGTTGGGAGCATAGGTGCCGACAAAGTCCACGTTCGGGAACTGGAGGACGACCACTCTTCCATCAGGGTGGTGTTCGCTGGCGGGCCGGTCGGGGTCCAGGTTAAATCTTGTTTTCAACACCTTAATGGGCTTCCGAACGAGAACCAGGACACCGGAATATCTCCAGTCGGACAGGGACCAAAACTGTTGGTACTGAGAAAATGGTTTACGCTGTAACTTCTGTCGAACAATATCTGCGTCCGGGATCGCGCTTTTGGTGTTGTCTTTGATCTTGCCACGATCTCGAGGCTTCCCGTCGCCTTTCACCGAACTTATCGAACCGTACGCCGCCAACTTCACCTCCTGCAAACAAATCACGTCCGGCGTCTGGGTCTCTACCCACTCACTGAACGACTCCCACTCCGCGGTAGCTCTCATACGACTCGTTAAACCATTTACATTCCATGTCACAAATTTATTGGGGACTGGTATCTCAATCTGAGACGGCACTGCACATTACCATATCATCAAGCAACAACTCCGAGGTACAACTCCGGAGTACAAGTCAGAAGTACAACTCCGAGGTACAACTCCGAGGTACAACTCAGAAGTACAACTCAGAAGGGGGGGGGGGGAGAATACTGTGAGAAAGGTCGACAGGACGGTGTATACAGCAGAGTGTGTGCGGCTGTTAAGTGTGTGCAGAATGTGTTCGTACCTCCTCCTCGTTCCCGGTTTGGTCTCACGAAGAAGTGTTCGAGAGTGCCCATAAAAAATGGGTTTCGGGTAATGGGACATCAGTCCCGGAAAACCCGAAGATGAGTCGATGGCATCCAGCACGCTCTTTCGCAGTTTGATAAGAAGTACAAATGCTCCAGCGCGAACTCATTCGTAAGAGCGAAACAGGCTGCAGTTTTATTTTGACTTAGGAAGACAAACGAGGACACCCCCAGAAATGTATTGGGCAGCCGAGTGGTAAGATGAGTAATTGTTCGCGAGCTTCTCTCTCCAGCATGTAGGCTCCACCACTCGTGAGCGGTCCCTGAGCAAAAAAGTCAGGTTCATGAGGGATGCTAATGACGAGAGTTCCTTACTGGTCCAAATTCGAGAGTTCGAATCTCACCAACAAGAAGACTCCAACCAAGGCCAAGAGGAAAACAGTCCGAAAGCTGGGCAAAAGGGAACCACTGAAGAGAGCCCATCGACAACAAATACACCCGACTCGTCGGCACCACCTGCTGCATTGCCCACAGGCCTACAATATAACATCGAAAAACCTTTTCCGGTGGACGGTGTAAGAACCCCTGTGGGGGACCGACCACGCCCTCGGGGAGAGACATCACTATATGCGGGCGGAGAAAGGTCACCGTATCCGGGCGGAGAAAGGTCACCGTATCCGGGCGGAGAAAGGTCACCGTATCCGGGCGGAGAAAGGTCACCGTATCCGGGCGGAGAGCGACCATATGCGTTTGACAATGAGCCTTTCGGCAGTTCTTTTGCCGGCTGTGACCGCGCCTGTGGGCGACGTGAGCGACAGCCGGGCCGTCTGTTGGAATCGACGCCGCTGGAGCCGGTAGCCTTGGACCCGAACGTGTTTGCGTCGTACGCCGTTGGGTCTGGTGGCCACGCTGGAGCGAGACACGTCGGGTCTGCAGGACCCTTGGGGTCTGCAGGACACCCGGGGTCTGCAGGACACCCGGGGTCTGGAGGACACCCGGGGTCTGTCGGGCGCCTTGCGTCTATATCTGAGATCGAGGCTGCTCTGGTTCCAGTTCCGCCGGGTGCAAGAGAGCGGGAGTGGACGGACCAGGAGTCCAAGTGCACGATGCTGGAGGCGAGAGAGCAAGAAGACGAGCTGACTACCGTGGGGGCCCCTTCATCTTCGTCTACGGCCACAGGAGCTGTGCGGTACCCCGTGGGTCCGGTGGGCGGCAGTCACGTACTGCCGACGGCACAGGACCTGCGGGTGCCGCATTACCTCGGTGGGTCTTTCCCAGTGCCGCCGATGGATGAACGCCGTTTGCGGTATGAGGAATCAGCTATTCTGGACCCCAGCGCCTGCGTGGTGTTGGACGAAACTCCCTACTACGAGTCCGAAAGCCGGCGTCCTGCTGCCAAGTTCATGTCTCAAGCGCGTCTTGACTCTCAAGCACGACTTGACGCTCAAGCACGACTTGACGCTCAAGCACGACTTGACGCTCAGGCCCGACTTGACGCTCAAGCACGACTTGACGTTCAAGCACGACTTGACTCTCAAGCACGACTTGACCCTCAAGCACGACTTGACTCTCAGACACGACTTGATCCCCGGACCCCTCACTACCGCCCTCAGCGTTACTTGGCGGCTATCCAAGACGACTACATTTACGACGAACCACAACCCGTGTCGCCAGCCACCAGTCTCGGGACCTCGTATCGGCCGTTGTCTCATGACATGTCTCATGACTTGTCTCACGACGTGTCTCGAGACTTTTACCTTCGTCAGACGGCGGCTCAAGATCCGACGGAATGGCGCGACGAACCATTGCCTCAGGGTGTTCCGTTAATTCTTGGGCCCAGCGGGCAGTGGCGACTCTGTCCCATTACCGAGCCTCCTCCGGTCTACTACGACAGCGCCTGGCGATATACTGGCCGGGCACCTGCGAAAATGACTTCCCGCAGGAGGTACTCCTCCTTGACTCACGACCGGTGGCTAAATGACGCGGATCACCGTCGTGACGTGGATAGGCTGAGTGTGGATCGACTAAGTCTAGACAGGGTGAATTTGGACAGACTGAACGCGGATAGACTGAATGACAGAACGAGCCCGATTGGCGCTGATTCGTTCGACGGCGGCAGACAGACAGATGGTGGCAGACTCTCAGCTGAATACAGGCTGGCCGCCGGGGAGTCCCGCGTCGGTGATTGCCGAAATGTAGGTGACGCAAGACTCGCTGTGGACCCTCGGGCGTCCGCTCAAGGTCTAATTGATGAGTACACTCTGCAAGACTCAATCCGACAAAGTTCTCACTGGAATGGTGATATGGATGACGTGGCTCCAAGAAGAATGATTGATGGCTACCGCCGCTGGCGGTATTGAGAGTGTCGTAAATTTTTGAGGGATGTGAGCAGCGGCCCATTTTTTTCTTTGTCTTGTGTGACTAACATGTCCAAGAAACTCCAAGGAGAAATTGAAAAATGTCTTCGAGAAGCGCAGTTGAATATGCAGGTAGGAGTCGAGAATGTGGATGCTGCATGATTTATTTTGTTTCCGCGCGCGCGCTAACATGTTCCGGCGCAAACGTCGGTTTAGAATGATTCTGGGCGGGTAAGTGTAATTGTGTGTTTGTATAGATATACGACGGGAAGTGGCGAGAGTTGAAGTCTTATAACGAAGCGTCGGCAAATCCGGACTGGGCTACGTTAGGGAGTGGCAAGATTCGGGCGGAAGCTCCGGAATTATTGCAATTGGGATGTTTACGATCCAGGAGTCAGCGAGGTTCGTCGGCTGCCAATCATCAGGAGTATATAACCGTAGATGTGTCTACGATGACTGAAAGGCAGGTGGCAGAGGTCAAAGAAAAGTTGAAGACGGAGTTGGAAATGTTGATGAAGAAAGTGTATCGATATCGGCAGCAAATGATGGACTGGATAACGCATGCAGATCTGCGGCAGACTTCGTTTACTAAGGAAGACCTGCTAGAAGCGAAGAAAGAGATAGAATCGCGGCACAGGAAGGGAAAAATTTATTACCTGCGAGGAGTCAGTTCGGAAGACACGACAAATGAGCAGGCCAGCTTGCTCCAAGACGCATACAATTGGATGCAAATATATATAGACCTTATGCAAAACAAAACGGACCTCTTGACGTCAGAGATTGAATCTTTTCATAGACAACGGGGTAAGTCATCGGGTAAGAAAGGATCTGTTAACAACACAGTTGTGGAAGACAACCCGAGGTATCAGACGTTGCTGGCCGCTGTCGAATGTTATACCGGCCACGTGGAGCGGTTAGATGACTGTCTGCGCAAATTGAGGAACAATGCCCTGTCTACAGATGACGTTAACGAAGTGCTGGCCAAAGTAAATGACCTCAAAGAAATTCTGGAACCCTTGGCAGAAGAAAATGACGATCTCAGCTACCTTGTTGCCTTGGATATATATGATGACCTCTGTCCTGTACAAGGAAGCAGTGGTGGGGGAGGTTCACAAACTCCTACGACTCCACAGTCGCAAAAATTCGGAGAAATTTCTCGGCCTGGTTCCACAGGCCCAGCTGGTACAGCCCCTGCATCTCTCCCGACTGGCGTTCCGTTGTCCCTTGATGTTCCGCTGCCCCCTGGGGTTCCTCTGCCCGCTGGTTCGGTGGACAAATCTCCGACAACCGCAGAAAAGCCCAGGATAGATAAGGCAGGAGTAGACAAGGCGGGTTTAGATAAAACAGGACTAGATAAGGCAGGAATGGATAAACAAAGGTCGCTCCCCTACCCTCCAATCAACCCGCTCATGTCGCCACCGGTCATGAAGCCACCTTCGAGTGCCGTCCCTTCGTACAGACAAGTTCTGGTGCAGACGAAGGCCAACGGTTCTTTGCGGAGCCCGACAGACACCGGGAGGGGTCCGGCGGATCGGAACTCTCCGGGCCTGTATAATGTGGCTGACCCAGAGCTAGGGGGTCTCGGGGACATACGGGAATTAAATAATGGACAAGACCGCGGGTCCGGACAAGATTGCGGGTCTGGACGAGACCGTGGGTCTGGACAGGACCGAGGACCGGGACAGGACCGAGGACCGGGACAGGACCGAGGACCGGGGCCGGAGGTGATGCATTTGTCTCTAGACGGTGGGCTGCAGGCCCCCGTGCAGGAAGACATGTCGGCGCGGTTGCTGAATGACATGCAGCCATTTCGGAATGATTATTCGCGAGGCGGGTACAGGACAGGCGGCGACGACTACAGGACCGCCGCTGGAGACTACCGGAGTGCGGGCGACTATCGGAGTACAGGTCCCGACTACCGGACAGTGGGTACGAGCGGGGACTGCAGGAATACGGGTGACTACCGCAGGACAGTGGCGGATGTGCACAAACGACTGAGTTCTTTGCGGCGTGAGATGCCGGAGTGGGCGATGCGGTCGAATGTGCAGTTGTGCCAAGGTGTGACGGGTGAGTGGTGGAACCCGGCGTTGCTGGCTGACGTGTCGCCCTCGGAACAGCAGCGGCTGTTGGCGGTGTTGGAAAACACGCTGGCCGACCGTATGTTGGACCGAACCGCACCCTTTGCCGCTGGTAACGTGCTCCCGGTGCTGGTATGGGAGGGTGCACTCCCAGTCGTGGCTGCCGTCGCGGCTTGGTCGGGCGAGACACTCGAGGGCCAACGCGTCGCGGCCGACCGCAGCCTCATCTTACGTCTGGAACGCGGAACGCGGATAGAAGTACTCGCCACCGCCGACGCCTGGAATTACGGACGGTTAGCCGACAGGCCGCAGGTCCAAGGCTGGTTCCCCGCCTCCTACGTCACTCATCCACGTCGGTAGCCCCTATAACTCGCCAGCCGTCCCCGCGACTCGCCGACCCTCGTGACCTGCTATGATACCGGCTCTGGTGCCGTCTCCGGGTCTCCGGGTGCTTGGGGGGAGGGAGGGGGTTGGTAGCCAGGATGGTAGCCAGGATGGTAGCCGGGTTGGCAGAGCCAATGTCTCGCTAAATGGGCGGCGTGTGTCTGGCTGGATGCCGGCAGTTGCCGGTTTGTTATGTCACGGCAATTTTTTTTTCAGAAGCAAAAAATTCTAAAAGAAAGACATTATGCCGGTATCCACTGTCGCCTCCAGGACTCCTCTACGTTCCATGGCGGTCGCGTCCCTTGCGGCGGTCATGGTCACTAGCCAGGACGAGCAGCAGGGCTTGGTCCGCGTTGGCCGGGTGTGTGCTGATGTGTTTGTAAACCCGAGTGTCATCACGCCGTCGGAAGAGACCCCGGTTGCAACCCCCTCCGTGGACAGCATGGTTCCGACCTCGGCCAACATGGCCCCGGTCTTCCAGGCTACGTCCCCGGCATTCCAGACCGCGTCTCCGGTATTCCAGGCTAGCTCCCGCGAGGACTGCGCAGCGTGCAACCAAGAAGTTACCAGTCAATGCGTGTTGACCCCGGGCTCCCTGCCCACCGCTCAGCCTGCTGCTCAGCCCATTGCTGCTCAGCCCATTGCTGCTCAGCCCACCGCGCAGACGCCTGGTGCTCAGCCCGAGGGACGATGGGTCTACGTGCCGGCTAACGCTGCTCAGCAGCCGATGCCCACCCAGCAGACCGGCTACACTGTCCTACCCCAGACCGTGCCCGGCCAGCAGCCGTTTGAGGAGCTGTTGAAGTATGTGCCGGGTCAGGCGCCTGCGTCCATCTTCCACGGGATTGTCCCGTCGTCTTACAACGGTCCGTTTGCTCGCGTCTTTGCGATGGACAAAAGCAGCGATTTGGCTGAGGATAAGATGCCTTCGACCATGGACGAGCTGCTCAACGGCAAGTTCAACGGAGCCTTCATGAACCGCGTGCAGACCATGCTGAGAAACGAGGAAATTAGGGACCGCCTAATGGAGCGTTATGTCAAAGAGACTGCCGAGGACATCCATAACATCTGCTCGGCAGCCCGCCTTATGTCTCCGGGCGCCCTTATGGACTGGCTCGTTGGCCGACCACTCTCTGAACGAAGTGCTCAGGAGGGGGCGGCACTCAAGGAGTCGTTCCTCACTAGCGTCCTTAAGTCCAACCTCCCTGGCGTCACGACCACCACTACCACCACGACCACCTCCAAGACTGTCCCGACCCCTGCCACTGACGATGTGGATGATGACCTGGACTTGGATGACGAGGACTTCAGCTCCGTCGAGGATTTCGGTGGTGAAGAATTCACCGTGCTCGAGCAGTTTTAGATAGATAGATAATAACGCATTTTTTTGTGACCACCACTCAAACCATTGGCTCGTACGCACCTGTCCTTAACTAGCCGCAACCAATAACGTTTTCCTTATGATTCTTGATGGGTTGAGGTCCATTGGAGCGCGGCTAGTCGGGGGAAATAGCAACAAGACCCGCAGCAACAAACAATCGTCCAACCCAGCGAGCGCAGTCCCGAACAAGGACCCTACCAACGACATCGCAGTTAAATCACTCATCAGCGGTCCACCCGTTCTTGCGTTAGCACTCACCTCCCGGTCCTCGATCTCTTTTACCGACGCTTTCTTTCCCCTCCCGACTCTCCTGCCCCTGATTCCTACGCCTGACTCGTGCCCTATGGCTCTCCTGTATGCTTGGTTTATAGAGTATGTTTGGTCGGCTTTCATCACTCGCAAGGGCCTGAGCTGGAATGCGTGTATCCTAGCGTGTTAGATGAACTCAAAGATCTGTCTGGAATTGGTGAAGAGATGGGCGTTGACCGGATGCCGTGCGTGAGAAGCAGCGGGGTCGACGGCATGCGGTATGTAGGTGACTTGATGGAGGTGTACAGACTGTACCGATACAATGACTTGTTTAGTAGCTTTCGACATATGCCGAGCCTGTCCTTGCCGGACGGCAGCCACCGCTTGTCTTCGGAAACGACGCTGGTCATATATCCGACAGTTAGCGGGATCCCTTTATACGGTGTCTCCACAATGAGTGCGATTGACGTGAAGGATATGAGTTATACCGCCGACCCATCCATCACTCGGTCAGTTATCCAAAAATCTCTGGTCGTAGTAAGCGAGATTCCCTGCTGGGACCTAATGATAAGACTTACGAGAGAATACTGTGAAGAGCTCTTCGAGAGAAAAGATTTCAGGTCTGCTCAGATGATCATGTCTTTACTCTACGAATCTGTTAACAAGGAAATTCTCAGGTCAACGAACATCATGGATACTCAGACACTTCCTCGCTATCATCTTACTCTACTACAACAGTCCGGTCTTGAGCGATCCATGGACATGATACCCAATTCACTCAAGGAGTACACGAGAAAGATGCTGAAAAGCCAAACGATCATGAAACCAAATCTTACATCGAAATCTCGAGATATCATACAAGAATATATACTACAGAATACACCGAAAAGTACCACCACCTTACCCACCTTTGTCCCTGTCTTACCCTAGCCCATGTATCCCTATTATGGTTCCAACCCTATTACGGTTCCAACCCTAATATGGTTCCAACCCTAATATGGTTCAACCCTATGACGGTTCAACCACCCCCCACCGGACACTTTGATGAGTACATCATGAGTTCAGAGGTTTTAATAACCGTGATGAAGGCATTACTCCTGGAATGTAGGATCATAGTTTGGGGACCGAGTGCGTCATTAGTGTCATCGATAGTGGTTTATTTCACTACTATTGTACCAATTTGTCATCAACACTACTCGGTTAATGTATTTGATTTGGGCACGATCGTTCTGCCATATGCTTCCCTGGATTTATTAAAGGAATTGAATGAAGCAAGATCATACATCATCGGGACGACAAACGTAGTTTATCTGAGTCAGGTTCCATCGGATCTCGTGGTGATTTGTCCGCACGATGATATTACAGTCACACCTGAGACGTTGGGCGTCCATCATCATCACTTGCCCAGCTCGAAGGTCACGGCCATCGATGTGAGAAATAAGCAGCTAAAGAGCGTATTACAACCGGCGGAGTTCGACAGTAAGCTGTCCAAAGGCTTGGGTATTGAGGCGAGTGCGCCAGAGCCTGAGGAGAACACTATCTTCGACTCGGTACAAGTTTCACCGAGGCGGAACTCAGAAGACCATCATAAACATTCCAACGGAATTTGCGCAAGTAAGTCACCTGGAGTCCGGGGTCATGTATAGGTAGAGTGGGCGTAGAGATGTATTTGTTAGTCTTGTTGATTATTAGTTTCGTAGCGCACCGGATTCGGCGAGCAAGTATTCCATCGGTGCGTCGGGCGTCGACAGCGAGTCAGGCCGGTGGTTTGCGTAAGCCGGAAGAGGACCGGCGCGGGTTACGTTTAGGTCGTGGCTTCCGAGAGTCGAATTTTCCAGAGTGTTTGTGGAGGGAATTGCGGCAGAGCGAGGTACGGAACCAGTTACGTGCGTACGTGGCATTAATGACGCGGCTGGCGGCATTTGGAGGCGGTGATGGTCGTCGTTTGGATTGTTTGGAAGCGGTCTTGGGCACGCGTATGTATTCGCAGTTTGGCGAAGGCTTCTGGCAGGCGTGGTTACAGACGCGGAACTTTAGGGCCTTCTTTGCACTCAATTCTCTGCCCAAAATACCCGTCTGGACCGTACCACCTCGTGTCGGTTTCGGACATTACGTGTATAACAATGGCGACATTTTCCGCGGCCAGTTTCGCAGGAGTCTGCGCCATGGGCCTGGACGTTACTTGGGCAAGAACGTCGTCTACGACGGCGATTGGAAAGAAGACCGCCGCCACGGTCGTGGCGTCTATCGCTCTGCCCTCAGCATGTACGCCGGCGATTGGAAAGAAGATGCCAAATGGGGCATTGGCTTCTGCCGCAGTCGCACTGAAATGCTCTGCGGCCAGTTCGTCAACAACCGCATACACGGCGTAGGCATCTACGTCCACATGGCCCTTGACATAAGGGTCGAAGGAACCTTCGCCCACGGCCTCCTCCAGGGCAACGCGCGACTTGTCAATAACTCCGGACTCGCACTCCCCATCAACCGCGATGCCCTAGCACCCCTCGTCGTTCCCGAGTGGGCCGACGGCAAATACCCCTACGAATACTCCGGCAACTGGCATGAAGGCCGCTTCCACGGACTCGGCACGCTCTATATCAAACGCAAAGACAATGACGAAAACGGCCAAACTGCAGGCGGGCAATCGAGTACCCGTCAAGGCGCACAGTCGAGTGCAGGGTTATCCACGACCAGCACGGGGGGGCAGTCGCCTTTCCACGAAGCCAACTCGGTGCTCGAGAGCCGCACCATACTGGTCTACAGTGGGGAGTTTTACCGTGGGTCGCTCCACGGCAACGGCACCATGGTCTTCGAGGACGGCTCCGCCTTTGTGGGCCAGTGGCTGAATAATGCACGCTCCAGCGGGACTTTCATTTCTTCCACCGCCTCCTGCGACTGGTCCACCGACGACGACCAGCCGCCGTCCAAGACCAGCCACCTCTCGGAGTCACTCTACTTGACCATGGAGGGTCTGCGCAAAACACTCTCACCTTTGACCTCCGACCCAGCTATGGAAGAACTACGGGGACCGGAATCGCTCCAGAACCCGGCAGCAACTTGCACTGAGAACCCCCTCAACGAGGAATCTCTGGTTGAAGAATTTCTGGTTGAAGAATCTCCGGCTCAGGGACCCCCTCTCAAAGGCGAATCTCTGGTTGGAGAATCTTTGGTTGAAGAATCTCTGCTTGAAGAGTCACCGGGCTTGGAGAAATCGCCCACTTCCGATCAAGGGCCCTGCAAAGGACCCGCACCAAGTCCCTTACCGGGCTCCTCTTGGGGAGCGCACTGGCAGCCGTCAGACGCCTCCAACTTACTCACGGAAAAATGCTCTCGGCCGGAGCCTTCACTGAACTCGCCACTACCAGAGACTCAGAGACTGCTCTCTGAAGGTTACTCGGCCACCGGAACGGACGATCCAAGCCAGATCTATTTCCCTGACCAAAGTCAGCATGAGCCAAGTCCGCATGACCCCAGTCGGCAGGCTAGAGGCGTGCCCGCGGTGGTGGTAGAGTCGGCGGGACAAGAGCCTACGGCTGAGCTCGCGGCTAGGTCCATGGCAGAGCCCCCAGCTAGACCCATGGCTAGTCCCGTAGCAGAGGACATCCGGGGCGTGGTCTACCGTCTGGGATCGCAGGCGCATCCGTTCGACGGCCGGAAGTCGTCATCTCAATTGGATGACCACCCGGAGCAGTCAAACAGCGCCCGCCCTGGTCAAACGGAAGTGGTGACCGTCCCGCTGCAGCTGCCCGACCAGTTACTACCCGACGAGTTGCTGCCCGCGCCGTCGTTGTCTGACCAGGGAGGGCAGAAGACTAGGACGGATTTCTCTCCGAGAGCCTTCTTCGCGCGGGTCGCTTCTGACGCCCACAAGTCCGGAACCAAGGAGAGCCGTCGGCGAGAGGATGGCAGGAAAGATGGCTGGAAAGACGAAGGCCGGGGCAAGAAGGACAAGTTCGACCCGAAGCAGTTGATTAAGGGGGGCAGGATGAAGGACCATTCGGCGAAGGACCATGCGGTAGTTGCTGGTTCGGTTTATGAAAGTGTTCTTAACTTCAGCCGCATGGTAAGTGATGTCGAGCCGTTGGAGCCGTGGTGGCCGACACCGTCCGTTATTCGACCGGTGCTGAAGGAGTTGGTGGACGTGGTCCCTACGAGTGAAGACGGCTGCATAGTGTTCGACGGCTGTTGGTTGACGGCTTCGAACATGGTGGATGACCTGGATCTGAACGTGAATTGGACGGTTCGGAAGGTGCGGGAATGGCAGTACACTGGCGGCATTTCTATCGACCCGCCGTCTCTGGGTGTTCGAAGGGTCAAGTTCCACGGGTTTGGCCAGTTACTGCTTTGCGAAGAAAAAGCCGTCATCGAAGGCTACTGGCGGCATGGCACGCAACAGAGTCCGGCAGTATTACGGCGAGACGCAGACGTGCTCAATCCAAGTGTCTGGCTCAAGAAGACCGTTGACGACACCTTCGAAGTTTCCACCGAAAAGTAATTGCACCCGCCACACTGCCCCAGTCACAAGCCTCGCTCACTAACCCCCTAAAGCTCACCCCTAGCCTCCCATATCCACCTCTGGACCGCCCGGCTCTGGGCCAGAAATCCGGCCGGGAATCTGGGCCGGCTTTGCCCATGAATTCCCGGACGAATGGTCTGCACCACTGTCCACGCCGGCTACAAGGAATTTAGCCCAGACCAAGCTATTGGTTATGGCTCGCAAGTTGCCTTGCAGATCTTTTCTCTTTTAGATGCTGCTGTCAAGCTGACATACTGGTATCACCCTTCTTTTTCAGGCGGTTGCTTTTTCTCGAGGGTTCCGCACTTCCCAGATAAAAATTTAACGGCACGTCATATTGCATGCAGCAAATGACGGACACTAAAATGGAAGGTCCATCCGTTCGGAGGCTGGCCTTCGCCATAACTGCTTACTGCGTAACTAGTCTGGCGGTAGTCTACTTTAACTGGTGGCTCTTCACTTCTGGTTTCAAGTACCCCGTCTTCATCAGTTGGCTGCAGCAAGTTATTGGCTTTGGAATCTTCCTGGGCGGCTCCACCGTGGCCCTCTACTTTCAGCGAATCAGGCCTGTGTTTCCTCCTCCGGTCTTCCATAAAAGTGTCTTAGCCCAAGTCGCACCCCTCAGTGCCTCATTTTGTTTAACGATTGCTGCGTCTAACCTGTGTCTACAAAAGGTCCAAATATCCACCTATCAAGTAAGTGTGCCTCTCATTTCCTGAACATGATCCCAGGAGCGTTTGCGCGCTTTGAAAAAGTGTGCGCACACACGTGTGCGCGCGCACATGGGCGTGTCCCAAGATCATGTTGATGACTAATCACATCAGTTCTTTTAGGTGGCCAGATCATTAACGCTACTGTTTGTGCTGCTATTGTCGTATATAATCTTGAAACAAAGTCAGACGCCGCTAGTTCTGGCAGCATGTGTTCTGATGGTGGCTGGATTTGTTATCAATTCGTTGGACCCTGGAACGCTTTCTCTGTACGGTGTATTATTTGGAGCACTGTCGTCATTCTTCCAAGCCTTATATAATGTCCTGATCAAATTCACGCTACCAGCCGTTGAGAACAATAATCAAATGCTGTTATTCTATAATGTATTGCTGTCCTCATTTTTGTTTGTTCCGGTCGTGTTTGTTTCCGAAGGAATGGAGCCTTTCTGGCAATCAATTAATGCCGCCGAACACAGCATGTTCGTAGTTTGGGGAGGTATCTTAGTGAGCGGTATGTGTCCCACGGTGCCTCCTCCCACGACCACCCACCCTTCCAGCTGCCAACACCGCTCCTCCGACGTTACGACTACGTTCCGCTTTTAGGATTATTGGGAACGTCGTTGAACATGTCCCAGTACCTGCTCATTAACTGTACCACACCATTATCGTTCAATATAGTTGGTTTGATCAAGGCTATAGTTCAGAGCTTGGGAGGAATCATCTTCCTGGGTGACAAGGTGAGTGCAGAGAGCTTGCTCGGAATTGGTTTGTCGACGGTCGGTTCCGCAATTTACGTTAAAGCGAAACACGACCAGGCTGGCGTCACTGCGCGCGATAGTGAGAACGATGTTGCCGACAGTGTGGTGGTTCTTGAAACCGAAGAAGATGCGATGAAATCCAATCGTGTGGTGGCCAGTGCAGTTACGCCCGATATAATAGTTAAGGAAACAACCGAAGACTTGGCCACCCCATCAACAGTGTTTGACGTGAAGGTCTAATCCGGCATTTCCCTAAAGCACGGTGTCCAGAAGATTGCACAGTTTTTGTGCAGGACCGAAAGGCATGCGGCTCGACTAGGTGGACGGCAGCTCGACCAAACGGAATTTTTAGGTTGCAAGATTCAAGACATCTCCAGATGTCTTCTGATCCCCAAATCAAGACCCCTAAAATTAAAGGCTGCAGCTACAACGCATAAGTTTAGGGCCACGGGGTTCGGCAGGCCTCCAGTCGGACGTCTCCTTTTTTGCACAAATCCTGGTACATGCGCTGCAGATCCAAGCCGGGCCTAAAATCCGTTGTGCCAAACAGCGAAGCCGGCAGCGGCCCGCCTCTGATCCCGTACAACCCATTGCCGCCAGATGCTGCAGTTTGGTTTTCTGGGGTCGGCGGCCGCGAATGAGGCCCGCCATATAGGGACCCGCTTGGCCGGTAGCCGCCAGACATGGCAGTCGGGTCGGTTAGGTGGCCGCCCTTGCCTCCGCGACTGCCAGGCAGTCTTCCAGGCAGAGTGCCGGAGTCTTCTCTGATTTGTTCGTCGCCGCACACACGTGTGCGCTGCTCTTCGGCAAATATATACTCAACAAACATGTACTCGTGGACAATATTAACCATATCCGATATGTCCAGCGGAGGTTTGTGCTTGACGTTGCTGCTGTTTACGTGCTTCAGGATCTGGAAGGCGGTCTCGCTGTCCGTATCTCGAACGTCAATCGAGCCGGTGGTTACGAAGCTCGACATGAGGCGGCCTAGCTTCCGCACCCACTCATCCTTGTCCACCTCCGCTTCGGCAAGCAGCTTGATAAGACTGTCTTTCGCCTGGACGCGAATTTCCGAACTCAAGTACACCAACGACGACACGATGCGCACCTTCAGAGGACTGCTGCATCGATGATAGCGGGGCTGCAGATACTCAATCAATTCCGGCGTCAGCAACGACGCGGCCCTCACAGAACTCCACTGGTGCGACAACAACTGTAAATACTCCACGTACTTGGCCGCCAACTCTCTGTTCCCTTGTCGGGCACCGTCATCCTGTCGACCCACCACTTGCCGCCCGGTGCTGTCTTCCCGACCCCCATCCTCTTGCCTGACGTGACCTTCCACGGTCAAGTCTTCTACTCTGCCCAACTCTTGCCCTGCTTTCGTTTTTGCGCCAGTCTGTGCAATTACCTTCACTTCCCGACCCAATTAGTTCCTGTCGAGAGGAAAATTGCTGCCAATGAACGGACTTGCGTTGACACAAAAAAATTCGCAGCCCCTGTCCCAGGCAGCGCGTCCTGTCCAGTACATCCTGTTCAGGGCACCCCCATGGCTTAAACAATCTAGTGTGCCTACAGGTCTGAGGTGTGCCTCAGGTCTGAGGTGTGCCTCAGGTCTGAGGTGTGCCTCAGGTCTGAGGTGTGCCTCAGGTCTGAGTATGCCTCAGGTCTGAGTATGCCTCAGGTCTGAGTATGCCTCAGGTCTGAGGTGCGCCTCAGGTCTGAGCATGCCTCAGGACCGAGTATGCCTCATTTATAAGTCTTAGGTTGTAAGAGGAGCGGGCAGGAATGCGCTTCGGGCTCCGATGACGGGTGCGGTTGAGTTGATGATATTGATGTATTTTGAGTGGGGTTTGAGAATTCCGTTCGAGTCGTATTCGGTGGGGTGTTTGCAGGCGTATCCGTAGGGTAGTGAGAGGTTGCCTTGGTTGTCCGCGTGTACGTCGTAGGTTGTGTAGGGTGCAGCATCGCTCTGGATGCTGTATAGTGCGTCTAGATTTGCAGTAGTCATGGTTTTGGTTAGTCGGGCGCATTCCGGGATGCCGGGGTCTTCGAACTCGGGTTTGATGCATCCGAACTGTTCCTGCCAGAGTTGCATTCTGAACCCATAAATATCGCCTTTGGGTAGGATGGGTTTGTCAGCTTCGAGGTTGATGGTGCATCGAAGGTATTCTTGTGAGAGCCCGACAGCAATTTCCGAGTCTCGTCCTCCGGCCATGGAACGTTCGTTGATATTGGCGCTTCCGATGATCGCGTATTCATCATCGACGATCATCATTTTGCTATGAACGTATATTTGGAATTTAGCTACGGTGCCTTCACAGACAGTACTTTTTGGATAGGGATTGTTCGGGAAACAGGGATTCTTTTCGATTTTGGCTGGGAACCAGAATTGTAAGTAGTCCGTGCACTCTTTGTTGCTCTGGTATTCCCGCAATTTCTGCTGCACATGATAGTACATCATTTGCATAGTCAGAAATTGCCACTGAAGAATCTCTTGTACCGACATTGAGGTCGGTATTCCCTCTGGGAAGAGCGGAGTCATGATATACACACAATAGTCCTCGTTCCGCGCTATCGCCCGTGCAATTCTCTTCATCAATGCATATGGCACCAGATGCGGAGACAACACTTCATTACCCGAGTATTGCCCATCTCCGCTCGACGGATCCGACTGTACACTCCGACTTAGCCAGTACTGACTTGAACCAAGGAAGTACTGGTTCTCAATGTAAATGTAACGTTTGCTTCGATCAATATTGTACAAATAAGCTGCCTGGATGCTCTTGTCCGTCATTAGCCCCGTCGGGTCATTATAACGGGCTGCAAACGCTGAGTTCAACACTGCATTCATCGTATCGATCGAACGTAGCACTTGGACGCTCCACACATTCACATCCGCTGTGGACACCCCACAGGCCGTCTTGCTAGTGATCTTGTTGTTCTTCACCGTATGTGCCAGCCGCGTTGAGGCCAGTCGGTATGCCTTGCATTGATTGCAGCCTGTGCACTTATTCGTAGTCGAACAGATCTGCTGTTGGCTCTGCAGCCGCTCGAGGAAATTCTCGCACACGTCCCACGCACCCGGACCCTGGATACGACTGTGGATGTCATGCCACGGCTCCCGCGGCCCATGAGTGGAGTCGACCTCTGCACAACAGCCGTTGTAAAAATCCTTCTCGTGTTCACACGTCAGCGTCTTGAACAACTGGTGGCGACTTGTGTCGTACCGACCACTTGTCAGGTCCAGCCCACCCACGTAGGCCGCCAGACACCGCTTCGGCTGGTCGCTGTTCTTGTAGGAGCCCTTACCTCGGAGACCCTGGACCGCATCCACATCGCAAACCACAATTTTTTGATGGTGTGTGAAGCTGCTGCCCTTCAACGGCGACCACATAGGCCCGATCATGATTCCCTGGTCATCGCCGGCGACGCGTTTGGATAACACACATTGGACCTGAGTGCCTTCGAAGAACTGGCGAGTGTACTCGTCGTATGTGCCCATAAGCCCGTCCTTGGCCATGGCAAGGTTGGAGAGGGAGGTGACATCGTCCCACACCATGACGCAGATTGTGAGGCCTTCTTCGGCCTTGCGCAGTAGCAATTCACCGATAGTCTCGCCACAGGTCGAGTCGTTGCGGACGAGAGAGAGTGCCGTGTTCACTGACCAGCCACACATAAGAATCACTTCCTGCGCGTTGTTGAGGTCGTGATAGATGTCTTCCCAACAGTTCTGTGCGCTAAACATCAAGTTCTGCAGTGGGCCTTGGAGGCGGATGTTTTCGAAGTCACCCGCCTCGCAGTGTGCGTCATGATACAAACGAACCATGTTGCCCCGTGTGCGCCGGAAGTACGTCCCGGGTACGGCCACGCCGTCATAGGAGCCCATGTCCTCCCACCAGACACGGACACGGATGGAGCTTTCGGCCCGCGCGCTGTCTCGATCGCGCGGGTGCGTAACGGGCAGTGTAAAGTCGCGCGGCGTCTCCACGTCTGCGCGAGGCGAGGCCAACATAACGTCTTCCAGCGGCAGCACGGCCTCTCCAATCAAGTCGTCGGCGTAGAAGTGATCGCCACCGCCGTCGTCATCCATGACCTGCAGCTGGATGAAGGGCTTCGTCACCTCCTTGATCGCCACGTACGCCCGGTCCTCCGTGTCAATCACCGTCACCAACTGCTCGTTCCACACTGGATCGTTCGTCGGAAATACCGTCTTCGTCCGCCCCACCTTATACTTGTTCCCGCCGCCATCCACCACAAATATGTTCACGTACGGCTCCGCCTTGCCACCGCACGGGTCAGCCCCTCCGCACTTGACCACGTCGGCACCACATGCCACCTTCCGGTAGCACGAAGCCTGCGACTTCCGTCGACGAAACTGAGCATACGAGTGGCTAATCTTCTTGCCATCAATAATGCTTAGGTACAACTGACCCAGAAACCGACCCATACTCACTCACGGCTTGCTCGCTGACGAATTTTTCAAAGTCTCTCTCACTGACTCCGCTTAGCCCGAATTTTTTTTCCGCTTAGAATAACTAGTCTTGATCATACGTAAAAAAGGGCGAGCCGGTTGCCCAAGACCACCGTGCCGTTACTCGTCTCGACATTCGTCTCGAGAGCAGGGGCGGGGCGGCCTCACGGCTCGAACTTGTGCTGATCTATTCCAGCTTGGTGATGCCATGGTACGGCACGTGGACGTATGTCATCTCACGCGGGCGCGTGGGAATGTCCATCATTAGATTGAATTGGTGAATCTCGTCGAACAAGGCCGTGGTGTGCGGCCAAAGTTCGCGTTCTTCCTTTGAGAAGAGGCCTGGTGTGGGAACTTCGTCGTCCGGGTTGAACGCCATAGGTTTGATGGGGCTGGAGGCCGAGACACCTCGTCGCTTTTTGGCGTCGTGTGCAAGTCTGCGGGCACGACGGTTCTCCTTGCGAGCGAGCGTCTGTCTCACGGTCTCCTCTTCTCTTTGACGAATGGCCATCTCTTGGGCCACATTTTGTGCGCTGACGATCGCGTCGTCGTCAGCAGGCACGTAGACGCAGTTGTCGATGGGGAAGTCGTCGACGATTTCGCCGAATGTCTCCATCTTGTCCTGCTCGGGGCGATCCATCGCAAGAGGAACGTAATCCTGATGCACGAGCGCCACGAACAGCGGCTCCTGGCCTGCCTCGGTCCACACAGGTACATACCTGCGTGGAGGCGGGAACAGGAGCCTGGGATCTCTGACGAACAGAGAATTCAAAATGTTCTTGTAAGCTTGCTTGTCGTTTGCCATCTCGTAAAATGTGCAACTGCCCATTCTTCATGCATGCCCTGAGATTCTGCATGTCACCTCTACCCCAAGGGATATGCGTCCATCTCACATATACCTCACACATACTCACGCTCGTGTGCTGGGTACACGTTTGCTACACCGGGCAAAATCGTACCATCTTTTTACCCTCAAGCTAAGTTCGTGCCGGCGGGAACACAATCCTGGTCGGTATTGTGTTCCGATCAAGACAACCAGGGGGCAGCGTCCATCACTACCAGCGCTCTTCCCCGGCGCTTAATACTTTCCGACCAATTCACCCCCCGAGCAGCTTCCAATTGGGTTTTAGCACGCGCGCGGAAATCGGTTTCGACCGCACGCAAATTTCTCCACGGTTGTCGGCGTTGCTGGTTGCCAGCAGTATTTTTGCCACGTCAGCGGTTTGTTCGGGGGTGACTGACGTTGACGAGTCCGGTGGTATTAAATTGTGCAGGTCAGCCGAGAATATTCAAATGGACCCGTATGGCTACGTGCCTTTCGACCCTACTGGCGGAGGCTATGGATTGCCACAGATGAGACGACCGCCGAGTCCCGTGCCAATGAGTTTCCGGGGGGGAGTTTCCCCCCAAGCCGCCGGACCCCAACAAAAACGAACAAGCAAAGTACTACAACTGCCACCACCTCAACGGAACAAGAGGAATTATGACATCCCTCTCCCCAATGGTAACAACCTTCCTTGGTGTCACCCTTTAGTAGCACCCCTTACCCCTTGGTGTCACCCTTTAGCACCACCCCTTACCCCTTAGTGTCATCCCAAAATGTCACCCCTTAGTGCAATCTCTTAATGCCATCCCTTGTTGCACCGGACAGAGAACCCCTTTGGTATAACCCTTTCATGCCAGAGTGTGAAGTCTAGCTGGTGATATCTGAGTTCCGGTAGATTGTGAAGGACTAATATATGCTCTGGAGGGAAAGTTCAACTGTGGCGAAGAAATTGTGTCGGACGCTGCGACGAGGATCCTGAGGGCGGTAACGGAGCGACGGGCGCAATTGCTGGAGGCAGGTTCGTCTGGTTGTGAATCGTTCAAGTCATTGGTATCATCGGTGCCGCATCGTTTGAGCAGTAGTCAGAAAGCGAGCAAGTTGCGTGTACTGGAATCTTCGTGGGTGACGTCGGCGTACTTACCGAATATAGCGTTGAATGTGTTGGAGGCGCGTTTGACGGAGGTGGAAGTCTTGTTGAGTCAGTTCTGGTGCACCGGCGAGCGGACATGGCTGGAGGGACAAGGTGGTGGCCCGGCTTTATTACAGGCACTGGACGCGAAGCGGTTGACGTTTGAGACGCTGACGACACTCAGTGAGTTGCTGCAGACCTGGGTGTACATCCGCTGGATCTGCGGGGTTTTTGAGAAACCGAAAGTGCCCGAAGAAGCGCTCAATGTCGTCCCCAAAGAACGACGGAAAAAATTACCCTCTGTCATTGTCGCCAACCCCCCACCACCACAACCCCGTGGCGTTGGCCGCCCCCGTCTGGTACCCGTCCTGTCCATGGGCGACTTCGTGGACACACTCCAGGACTCGCTTGACCTCAGTCTCATGAAACCCGCTGCCACCCCTACTATCTTCTACCGATTGGTGAAGGCCACTCTCCGACTCACAGACGTTTGGCTCCCACTCTTCATCGCCGCTGCCGATGAGGCCGAACGACTCGCCCAACTCGAAGAAAGCGACGACCACACCCTCACCGATCCACCCGCCTTCCCCATCCACCCCGACCACGCTCTCATACCGGAACCCCCGGCGCCGCAAGACAGCACCGACCGGATGGCGCGAGAAAAGGCATCTTCCACGGGAGGCCCCTCTGCGGTGGGGGGCTCCGCCATGGCGGGCTCCGACGTGACGGGGGGTGAGTTTCCACAAGGCCGTGGGGCGGAGGGGCCTCGAAGTTTGGTGAACGACGACGGGTCCTCAATCTTCTTGACCGCAGAGGCCTGGGACAAGCTTGCCGCGTCCGTGTTTGTCGACTCGGAGCTACGCGAGACGTTTCTCGAAAGCATCAAGGAAGCCGAGTTCTTGGTTTGGCGCGAGAACCGGCGCATGTCCAACCCGAGCTCGACTGCCATGGGGGTGGAGGTGGCCAGCAACAATGGCCGGCTGCAGTTAGAGCAGAGGCTGGAGCGTGAAGATTTGTGTTGCGTCCACCCAGTCGTCGGTTTGGGCAACGTCTTGGTCGCAGCCTTGGTTAGATTAGCTAGTATTCTATTGCAGGTGGGGGCGCACGAAGAGCTGCGCCTGAAACTGATTTCTGCGTTCAAGCATGCCTGGACCACCCCGCTCTTGACCTACCAACCGGAGCAGTACGCCCTGGGCACACACTACCTCCCAGCGCTGTACAAAAGCACTGGACTCCACTTCCTGAACATACTCCTAGACTTCGGCCGAGACCATCTCTCTCTAGGGACCAGAACGTTTGCCGCCGCACTCCAGCTATCCACAACTGGAACCGCGGCGTCTCGGATGACGACGACTGGGACGGCGACGGAGTCGGGGACTGCGACGAGTGACCGCGAGTTTCTGGAGACATTGTGCGAAATAGCGGCGGATGTGATGTTGCTTTTTGGACGTTTCGTTACCTCGGAGTTGTTCCCTTCGGTCGCGCCGACGGACGCCCGAATGCTGGATGCGATGGCCCCGCAGTGTGGAGGGCTTCCGGTTGAGATTAACAGTACCAAGTCCGCTGTGGTTCTGACTTTGATCGGCATGGAAGAGTTGGAGGGTTATCCGGAACACCGCGCGAAACGGGTATGGTACGGACTACTGTTTTGTGCATTCGGGGCCGCGGTGGCGATTGCTAGACAGCACGGCTTGGTGAATGCTCCCTCTCCGCCTGTGGTCTCCGGAGACGAGGTTGTGATCAAAACACTGTTGGAATGTGTCCCAGAGAACGTGCGAGATCGTGCTGTACAACTCATCAAACAGCGAGGCTATCAAGTGGACCGCTCGCAACCCTCACCCGCTTTCAAAGAAGACGATTTGGACACTATACTCAGCGATACAATCGCACCCACACTCGGACCTCCCGTCCCCAAACCCACTGGACCTATGGACACGTACGACCAAAAGGTGGACGAAACTAACCTTGACGTACTAGAAGACATCCTCTACGCATGCACCACCATATTCCTCGGACTCGTACGAGAAAATGAAAAATTCGCCAAGTTCCTCTCCAGCCACAAGAAAACCTTAAAGAAGGTACACATCTCCGTACTACACCAAATATTGCCACCTTCCATGCCACCCGCCCTGCCACTCTACAGTAACCTCCAGCGGCCCGTCGTAAGGGTACCGACAGCACACTCTATCTCCCCCCTTTTATCCCACATTTATTCCACACTCGTTTTACCTTACGGTTTGCATTACGGTATATTACTCAACGTTAGATCGCCATATTATCTCGGTCGTCGCTACTGAGTCAATTGGTTGTCGCATTGGACCAGCCCCAAGACTTTACGCGGTGGGAAGCATCCGAGCTCCCTTCGGAAGATGGGGTGGAGGTTTACAAACTAAATGAAGAAGATCTCATTTCTTGAAAGCATGGGCGACCTCACCAGCCCAAAAATATAAACAGAAGAGCCGTCTTGAAGCCGTGATAAAGATTTGCCAAGGCAGTTAGAAAGGCGAACTCAGACCACAACCTACGGTGGCCGCAACCTACGGCAACCCACAACTTACGGTGGCCAAGAAACCACGCAATGTACGGCGGTTGGATTCGCGGCTCCGAGGATGTGTACGTACAGAGGGTGTTGTAGTGTGTGGGCCTGTATATGCGGAAGATTTTGTTCGGTCAGGGTCTTAACTATTATGTCAGGGTACTCGATTTAGGGACACTGCTCGGTCGAAAATGTTTGCCACAGATGACAACAGTGAGACTGTCGGCAACTTAGGAGTGTGCTGGACTTCTGGAAGAGTCTCTTTCCAGCTTTGGACGGCATCGACTCGCTTGGACCCACTCGTTTGGACGGGACTACACCGTGCCGGCTGGAATGCATTTGCCGATCGACCGGTCGGATCAATTTAGGAATTTGACAATAAGAGTCAAGATCCCCGCAGGTTGACTGACGTGTCCCTGTTTCCATTTGCCGCGGGCCCATGACCAGAGGCAGTTGGACGAGGGTCGGCTTAGGAAGAAATCAACAGCAGAGAGACCTTCAGGAACCTGGGAAAGCCATTCTTCGGTCTCCAGTTGGCCTTGGCTTGGGGGTGCCATGTCCCACCACAGTTTCTTGAGCAGTTTATCCAAGTGGGAACTTTTGTGGGCTCCTTTCCGGACCGCGCAGCGAAGCTGCTGGGACTTACAGCCGTGACCCATAACTCCATGCCCAGTAGCTCCACGGCAGCTGGTAACCGGACTCCCGTTACGACCGCTGCTAGCACGACCACCGATTCCACGGACATAGTGGAAGGTGAAATAGATAGAACCAGAAGCGCCGTGGCCCACCGAGGTGAGTGGCGCTCGTCCAAAGGGGGGGGAGGTGCGTATGTCTTTGAACCACACGGATCGTGGACATGGGTTCGGATATGGGGCATTTGGCAAATCCAGAGACTCCGTAGACCACTGTTGGTCACCGATCACCACTTCTAGTATCGTTCCGACCCCTCCCAGACAGTCGGAGACCGGAAGTACCCAGGCCTCATCTAGAAGGACGTCGAAATACAACTTCCTACCCTTCTTTATTTCCGGCACTTGCTCCCTTACGTCGATCGTTTTGATAGCGCAGCTGCCCTTTGTTACGGCCGCAATTTGCACGTGGTGGCTGACCTCCGTGCACAACCTGTAACCAACTATCCAAGGTAATTGCAACTTCGTCATCCGTATTACAATGCACTCGTCAGAAACTGCGCAGGCCGCCTCCGCACCCTGCGACCGCCATAACAACATGTTTACGTCTATCGGGGACAAGTCGGTCTGCGCTCTTCGCCCTCACTCACCAGGCAGGACAGGCACATCTTGGTCTCCCGTGATGTCATTAATCACATCTGCCGTATAAATCGAAACAACGTCATCATTCCGACGCGCTTCCCGCAACTGTGACTCCAAAGATTGCAATTCTAGCGCTGTTAAGGTTCCCCGAAACAACGACGAAGCCAAAGCGTCATCAGATGAGTCGTTCAGGCGCTCCATAAACCTTGCACACGCGTGTGCGGTCACCTTAATTTAATCCAGCATACCGTCAACGACACTGTCGCGATTAACGCCACGATATCCCGCCATCAGTTTTCATGTACCAGGTGCCATGCGCTTCTTGCCCTGTAAATAGAGCGAGAAGCGCATTTGTGATAGTAGTTCTAATTTATGACGTGTACAGGGGTCTCTAGGACGGTTCAGTGTCAAGTGATGGGGCATCATGCACGATTGAATACAAGACCGAGGCGCCCAACATCCAGACAATGGTCAGGTAATACATGCGGCGGATGCCAGACAGCTAGCGATGCTAGATGGCGCAATAAGAGTAGGGTGCGTCGTTCGAGGTAAAGTGGATCTCGCATGTGAGGTGCATGAACATGAGGAAACTTTCTGTTTTGTCGATCTGTGCATTCGCCACCAGTGACGTTCAGACCGAAGCTTTGAACAAAGTCATTCTGGCCTTTGCCAACAGCCAGACTGCTTGGAATGATAAGTTCCTGGATATAACGAACCAGATCAGAACTTTGAACAACAAAGGAGAAGATGCTTCTACCAGTCACACGGTGCCTTGGCTGTTTGAGGGTGGCCATTTCAACCCTGTTCCCCATGTACCTGATATTCATAGCGTACACCCCGACGAAGAGAAGAAAAGCATTTTCGGTTTCAGTTGGGGCAAGCATGACGCCAAGAACCGCCATTCGCCGTCCAACCAATACGCGGATCACCGCATCCCGGGCAGCCGCGTTACAGGCCTACAAGCCAACCTTGTGGGCGACGGTCTGAACATGGTGTTCGGACGCAAGACCAACTCTTGGTTTGACTTGCTCAATATCGGTGGCGGTAAGTTGGATAAGATCCTTACTAATGCCGATACTGCCAAGAAGGCTATAGAGAAGCTGATTAACGAAGCTGGTGTTGGCAAAGATGTGAAGAAGAAGCTTATGGGTGCCTTGGAGAACTATGAGACTGCCATTTTGGAGGACATGTTTACTGGCTTCTTGGCTCGAGAGTATTTGGCTCCCAGTCTGGGCAGTGGTCTTTGGACAGTTATTCGAAACGTCGCCGCCAACAAGGAGCTGCCGTTGGACCAGGCAATCCACTCTCTGAACCACAGGTTGGGTGGTCTGGCCTCGATTGAGGACATGTTCGAGAAGCTGCCCAACAGCAAGAGCAAGAAGGAGATCGGAACGGCCTTGAAGAAACTCAAAGACGACTTGTCCAGGAGCATTTCGGACTTCACCAAAGAGCTTCAACAAGCAAACAGTCTATCGGTTTCTCGCCGTCGGCTCCAAGCCATTGATGACGAGGATGTGGGCGGCGAGAGCGGCGGCCAGAACCTCGATCGGGATGATGCGGACTTGGAGAAGGAGCTACAGGGTGTGTTTGACGACATTCTGAGCACCGCCACTCAGGCCAAGAACGCCCTCGGTGGTTCGAGTCCCGCCGGCGGCAGCAGCACGTCCTCGCTGAGCAGTATGGGCAGTAAGCTGATCAACCAGACCGTGGAAAACAGCATCATCAGCCAAATTTCCTCCGCAACGGGCATTCAGAAAGAAACCCTCAAGTCTGCACTCAAGAAGGCCAAGTCCACTGGCAACACCGCGGCGGACAAGCTCAAGAAGCTCATCGACGGAATCAAACAGACGCTTGGTGCGTCTACTTCCGCGGGCGAGGGTAACGGCGACGTCAAGACCCAGCTCTCCGGACTCACCTCCGTCCTCAAAAAGAAGCTGGGCAGCGCGCAAGATTTGCTCAAGATGCTCAAAGACGAATACAGCACAGACGCTGAAGGTGACGACAAACTGAGCAAGGACGACACCAAGAAATTGCTGGATGCCATTGAAGTCCTCTCCGGAAGCCACCTGGCTGAGCAACAGGCGACCGAGGAAGAGGAGCTTGGCGACGTACTAGCCACCGCCGCCGACACTGAGGAGACGGAGGAAGGCAAGGCGGAGGACGCCGAGCAGACAGAATCAGACGAGCAAACGGAAGTCGACGAATTGATTTCCAGCGCCCTCACGGACGCCGTGGAGGAGTTTTCGACGGAACAGCCGCAGCTCGACGACGCCATCACGCAAGCCGGACAGTCCGTCCAGAACGGAGTTAATGCGGTCGTCAGTACCAACAAGAACCTGACGGGTCTCGACGAAGAGCCTGATGAGGAAGACCTGACCGCCGACGAGGAAGCACCGCTTGCTGAGGAATCCTCTGAACCGGCCGAGGAGGAGGAGACGGAAGACACCTCCGATCCTGCAGAAGAGGAAGAGACAGAGGAAACCGAGGAGATAGAAACCGAGACCGCGGTCGACGAGACTAAAGACCTGCAGGGGATGGACGAGGCCGTTACCGGTTCCGAGACCGTGGTGGAGGTGGTGCCTGTGACTGAAGACACTACGGAAATGACTGACGTCAGTGAGGTGGCGAGCGAGGCCGTGAGTGAGGCCATGACCGGGGCCGAGGAGGCGGCGGAGCGTGTCAGAGACGAAGTAGAGGACGCAGGCGACTCAATGGCTGAGGAGGCGGCCAAGGCGAAGGACGGAGCCATGGACGCCGCAGACCGACTGGTGCAGTTCAAGTTTTTGCAGGGCGCGGCACCAGAAACGGCTTCGACCCCAACGGTGGACGCGGCACCAGAAACGGCTTCGACCCCAACGGTGGACGCGGCCCCGAAGGCGGACGCGGCCCGTAAAGCGGACTCGACCGACCAACAGGGTTCGGCGGCGATGGTCGTAGTTCCGACAGCGGCGCCAGCGGACGCGACGGAGGTGGTCTTGGTCCCGACGGAGAACGCATCGGAGGCCGCGCGGGAGGAGGCGAACTCCGAGGAACTGGAGGAAGTCAAGAGCACGATTTCGGCAGACGTGGACGAGGCCCTGACTCAAGCGAAGGAACTGGGTGAGGGCGTCGCGGGAGTGGCAGGCAACGTCTTGGGCAGCGCTGGCGAGGCGGTCCGGGAGGTCGGCAGCAGCCTTTTCTCAGGTAATTAATTTTTATGCCTATTTACCTTTCATCACTTCCTTTTTCGCTACTTCCGTTTTTGCTACAGGGTCACCGGTGGCGCGGGAACTTCAACGGGAATCTGCAGGGGAAGTTGCTGAATCATCTGGGCGGGTGCTGCCGCCGTTGAAGGCACTGCCACCGTTGCGGGACAGAGCAGCATCGACAAGGTAATGCGCACTGCCTGTAGCCAACAAGGTTGTTTTAGGTCGCTCGCGCCCGCGATGCCTCCCTCAGTTCCAGCTGTCCCGCCATCCGTCTCCGGCGGAGGCGGTCTGCCTTCCGGAGCACCCAGGGCGAAACCCCCCACAGGAATCAGACCCGGTGCGTCCGGAGGAGCGCCCAGACCTGCTGGCCCGCCCGGGGCAATCACCGCAGGACCGCCCGGGGGATCGTCGAGAAAGCCATCCGGGCCGGCCGATCGCAGTAGTCCAGTCGGAGGGGCGCCAGCCGGGAGCGAAGTTGCAATGAAGTATGTGAAGGAGGAGATTCTGGACGGCACTTTGTCTCGACCGTTGCCCCGGCTCGGCGACCTGGGGATCCCTTTCAGCCCCTTCACCTATTCGTCGCCCTTTTACAGGGCCATCAACGGATTGCCAAACGCGTTCCAATACGGGCCGCAGCCTCCGGTGGGTGCAGCGGACGATATGGTTCCGGAATACGCACCGGGCTTCTATGGGTACCGCAATGTGGGCAAGCCTTCTGCCGAGTTTGGGGGGCTGGTCCGGTACCCCGGGACGTCCTTTGGCACGTCTTTCGGCACGACGTTGTTTGGCGACCGGCTTATGGGTCACACTGCTTTTTCGTATTAAATTGATGAACACTGGTCAGCTGTTACTCAAAAAGCAATTTGAGGGTACTATGGACATCTACCCGTACACCCAACACAGTGCGCCGGTCGCTAACACAGTGTACTGATCGCCGGATGGTATCGCTGCTTGATTGGTTTGCTTTAGAATTACAACAAAGCGGAGATGCTGAAGGTTGCTCCGTCGGGCTAGAAAATGACAACTGGCAAACTTGGAGAGTGGCACTTACAGGCCCACCGGATAGTCCATATGAAGGGGGATTATTTTCAGCGATTCTCACGTTTCCGGATGACTTTCCCAACAACCCTCCCAAGATGAAGTTTGAGACCCCGATCTTTCACCCGAACAGTAAATTACTCTCCCCCATACGCGACATGTTTCCTTTTAGTCTTCCCTGACGGTTTGGTTTGCATATCAATCCTGCATGCGCCGGGCTTTGACGAAACGAACGAACAGGAACTTCCTGAAGAGCGCTGGAGACCTATCATTTCAGTTGAAGCCATTTTGATGTCCGTAATTTCGATGCTCGGAGAACCCAATTTAGACAGCCCCGCTAATGTTGACGCAGCCGTAAGCCAGCCGCAAGGCACCTAGCCGTAAGGCACGCAGCCTGAAGGCACGTAGCCATAAGACACGCAGCCTGAAGGCACGTAGCCTGAAGGCACGCAGCCGTAAGGCACGTTCTCTATGGCGATCTATACATTTACATTCTGTACATCTCCTCCGACCTATCCAAGCTACTATCTGGCTTCCTTTCAGAAATTGTTGCGGGAGAACCCCAGAGACTTTAAGCGGAAGGTTCGCCGCATGGTTGAGGAAATGTAAGACCGCTAATTGCTAGGATGCTGCGCGCCGCAATTGTTGGAGCTTTTTTTGAGTCTTGCCGTCTAAACTCTTCAGTGCGGCCTTCAAGTCCCGCTTCAAGTCCGCGTTCTCGGCGGCGGGCTTGATGAGCTTATAAAAGTCCTAAACGCAAGATATTATGTCATGATGGCGGTGTTTACCTGATTGTCAGCCTCTTCCAGGGCATGCTCTATTTCGCTATCTATTACATTTTTCAGCTGGTGTTCAGCATCATCTGGCTTACAATAGCGCCGCAGGCCAGGGTCTTGAGGTATATATGTTCTAAACTGCAACATTAATTTATATCCGGCAAATTATTTGCGCGAAATGGCGCTATCGAACACAGCACACACGCCGCGCACCTTTCTGGCGAATGCCCTAAGACCACCTAGATGAACTATCGGAACCTTCATATCGGATTATTTACGCTTTCAGGTAAATTCTGTGTCGTTCTCATTATCTACCGAGCTCAGTGGTACTCTCTAACCAGGCAGAAGCTGCGCCGCCGCCACCGCCGGCAGATCCCGCACCAGTGAGCGCGCCTGCTGCTTCTCCCGCTCCCACTTCTCAAACACTACTCGTTGGCGGCAACCAGGCTCGCAAACCGCATAAGTTTAGACACAGGCCCCCTGCGTTATTGTGCATTGAGGGGTTCGATCTGAATCCGGCCAATGGAAGGTGCGAGAAAATCGATTCCGTCGAAGCTAGTATTGGGTGCCCCAACGGATGGGAGTTGACTGATGGGGTCTGTAAGACCGCTGTTGTTGAGCCCGCGAAATTGGGATGCCCCAGTGGGTTCGAGCGAACCTCCTCTGGATGTGTGCGCGAGTACGATGCCCCCATGAATCTCCTTTGTCCGGAGTTTTATGTTGCGACGCCCACGGGCTGCGTGAAAGAAGTGGAGACCGAACCTAGGTGGTCTTGTGATGAGGGAAATCTGAATGGCTCCACGTGCGAGATTTCGCGGCTGCATGTTGAGACGCGGAAATGCGCATCAGGGTTCGACATTGTAGACGAAAAGTGCTTGAGGCAGAAGCATGAGTCGTCACTCCTCAAGTGTCCTTTAGGATATGACCTTGACGGCGAAGAATGTGTGAAGCTGCTCAGGCAACCCGCTCGAAAGCGATGTTTAGAAGGCAAGGTTACTGCCGACAATACGTGCCTGGGCTCGTCGATATTCCCGGTACCGCTTGTATGTCCCAACAAGTAAGTCAGTTTGTTTAGAAATGTTTGATGAGCTTTCAGTTCTGTTCCGGATGGCGCGAAATGCCGAAGGACAATGACGCAGTCCGCAGCTCCCCTGTGCCCCGCAGGCACGGAAGAAGCCGACGAGGTCTGTATCAAGGAGGAGATTCAGCCAATTTCTTTGGTCTGTCCTTTGAGTGGGAGTAAGCCGGACAAGGACGGCAGATGCAAGACCAAGGAGCCGCCAATGAAGCAGTGCCCAGGGGGCTGGACGTTTAGGGGCAAGGAGAGCTGTGTTAAGCGATCCGTGTTGCACAGGGAACTGGTGTGTCCGCAGGGCATGAGCCTTGTGGGCAATCATTGTGCGGCTACGGAGTATTTTGACCCGCTGCGAGTGTGCCCTGAGGGTACCAAGCGGCTGAATAACGATGAGTGTGTGATGGAGACCCGGCTGCCGATGTCGCTAGTGTGCGAGCCCCCATACATCCTGCTGGAGGACAGTGAGGAATGCTTGTTCTCTAACAAGTTGCTTGCGGAGCATCAGTGCGCCCAGGGCTTCTACGACGAGAACCAGAAAGTGTGCATTGTCGCCGAAGTGATGCCTGTGGAGAAGAGCTGCCCGCCGGGAACGAGGAAGGTCCGAACGGGTCTGGATCACTATTGCGAGGAAATCGTGTACGAGGAGGCGCATCCTTCCTGTCCGACGGACTTTGTGATCTCCGAGGGCGTCTGCCGTGGCAAGGCGACTGTTCCGGGCAAGGTGGTGTGTGAGGCGCCGTTTATTCAGCGCGACGGTGTGTGCATTGTGGTCGAGAAGCAGTTGTTGGAGCCCTACTGCGACAACGCGTTGCTGAAGGGCAGTTCTTGTGTGACGGACAGAGAGCAGCCTCCCGCGGTGCTGTGTCCGGAGGCCTACACCTACGAGCCGGGCTCCCGAGTTTGCAAGAAGTTCCTGTGGTCCCAGCCGGTGATTGAGTGCAGTGGTTGGATGTGGGATGGGAAGGTGAAGGAGTGCTACACATTCGAGGCTCCTCCGCAGGTCGGCGACAGCAACCCGACGAGCGACGATGAGCACCCGACTGGCGGCAGTCCGTCTGGGTCTCCTTCGGGAGCTCCGCCGGGTGCGCCGGCGGGGTCAAACAATACCCACCCGAGCACTACTGACAAGCCGGATGAGTCCCTGCTGCCCATGGAAGTTAATGTGTCGACGACGACAACCACCACTACGACCACGGCCACGGTCAAGGCCAAGGTGCAGTTACCGCCCAACGGGAAAGAGAATTTCGTTCCGATTCAGACGTTTACTGGCCCCAATGCCGTGGCTCAGGCGCACCAGTACGAGGCACTAAAGCTGCAGGGTCACTCATCGCAGCCGGTGTATGTTCCGCAGGTGCACTAACGAGGGTTTTCAAGTTAGGTTTGCCGAATGAAATGTAGTTAAGCTGCTGGCTGAGTCCCAGCGAATTGAGTGAGTGGTTTTTGGTACTTGGTGCAAGGTCATCGCGGCGTAAAAAAACTTAGAAGGCCATGCGGAGCTCACGGGTGTTGGTGTTGGCCATGGCGGTGACACTGTGGTCGCTGTCCGTGGGGGGTTTGGGGACCGGGGCCTGCTTGAGTTTGCAGACGAGTTCAACGTGGCAAGGGTTGGACATGAATGGGTTGATGCGTCCGTGAGCCCTGTAGGTGCGTCTGCGGCCCTTCATGGCTCGCTGGACGGCGCAGTGCCATATGTAGAGCTTGGAGGTGTCGAGCTCCTTGTTGCGAGCGTTGGCTTCGATGTTGTCGAGGAGGTTGAGGAAGACCTTCACGCTCTTCTCGGGCCAGCGGCCGCTGACGACGCCGAATTCCTTGGCCTGGGCAGTTCTGCCGACGCCACCGTTGAAACGGCGGAAGGGGATGCAACGCTTGTGCTCCAGGACAGCGTCGAGGTAGGCGCGGGCCTTCTCCACGGTCATGCCCTGGATGGCTGCGCCCGTCTCGCGGGTGTTCTTGAAGGAGACGCGGAGGTCGTTACCACGTGCACACACGCCTGAAATATGTTGTGTATACTGCTCCCCTGAGTTACGTGTGTCCTGCCTGCGTCCCCGGCTACGCCCTGTGCCGAGTACAGTGGCTCGTGCCGGCCTCGTGCTGGAGACACTTGACGTGTTGGCTTGGCACACCCACCTGGCGTGCCCTCAACGTGAATGTGTGCTGGGTGCGGGACGTGCGCTTAGAGCCTACTCTTGTCCACCTCCTCGTTGACCTTGCGGATGTATTTCACCATTTTGTCCGCCTTAAAAAACCTCGCGGGCCCAAAAAAGCGCAAGCGACGACCAAACGGTTTTTTGGGAAGGTTCGCGGCCGCACCGAGCGTGACTTAAATAATATTCAATGGAGTGGGTGCCCGATCAGAAGGTGCTCTTAGAAGTATCAGAATTATTACGGAATGCACAGAACACGGCCCCAGGCGTGCAACAGCGGCTGAGCGAAGCCGTGCAGATGTTGATGAACCTGCCGGAGGGTGTGGCCATTTTGGCGACGGTGTTTGCTAATGCGCAGACGGAGTCGGAGGAGACGCGGCAGGTGGCGGGGCTGTTGCTGAAGAACGTCATGATAAACTCGTCTGCGGTTAAGCCGGCTGCCGCTGAATACGCAAAGAAGGTTGTATTGGCGTCGCTGGGCGACCCCTCCAAGGTCGTCCGGTCGACAGCGGGCAGTATCGTAACTGCCATCCTCACCAAGGTGGGCTGCGACAAGTGGCCCGAAGCGTTAGCAACCTTGAACGTGGAAACCGCGCCGAACATAGACATAGCCGCTACGATTCTGGAAACATTCAAGAAGATTGCCGAAGATGAGCTCGAGAGCATGTCGTACGAATCGAACGATACGGCCTTTATGCTCATGAGCAACCAGCACTTCTTGCCCATGCTATTCCGACTCGCCAATAACGACGGAGTCCACGACGTCCTCAAGACTTTCGCCCTGGAAATACTCGAACTATATAGCAGCAGACACGCGTTTGCAAAATCCGAATTCGCAGACACGTACTTCCCCCAGTTCTGGGACACACTGGGCAGAGCCGCGCTAAACCCAAATCCTGCCAATAAACTGGCCGTGGTCAAATCTTTCAGTGCCGTCTTGGAATATGACGTCGAAGTAAGCTCTCTCTCATCCCCTCGTCCCTCTTTCTTGCCCATCCCTCTCGCTTATTGCTGCGCGCGTGTAGAAGATCATGGAGAATGCCAATATAATCCTGGAGTTCTTTGTGACGTGTTCGGGTGACCCTGATTATTACGTCCGTCTGGCGGCACTGAATTTTTGGCCGGAGTTTATCCGGGAGTCGACTGCCCCGCGGTTACTAGAGCCCTTTGCTCCTCGGTTGGTCGCCATTTTAGTGGAGCAAACCAAGTACTCAGACCGCGACTTTGCGGATATGGAACCAGGAGTAACTGAAGATGATAATGCGGAGGTACCCGACTTCACCAATATGGCCCCATGGCAACGCTCTAGACCGGAGGACCCGGACGACGACGAGGAGGAATATGCCGCCTGGGGCAACCATTGGACGGTACGAAAGGCTGCCGGTTTGGCCATCGATACACTCGCCGTCTATTGCCCCGACTCAATCCTGCCCGTCTGTCTACAGGCGATTGAACTGAAACTAAACAACACCGGCTCCTGGGAAGAGAGAGAGAGTGGTGTCCTCATTCTCGGAGCCATTGCACAGGGCTGCCTTCCCAAGCTTGATCAGTTCGTGCCGAAAGTGCTCGAACTGCTCGTTAAACTCAGCTCGGACAAAAAGCCTTTACTGCGAAGCATCTCCTGCTGGTGCATAGGGAGATACGCCGGCTGGTACTGCCGCCCCGAGAACTCTCCCCGATATCTCGAAACTGTTGTCATGGCGGTAAGCACACAATTACTCAGCCGCACATATTTGCGCGCAAACGTGTTTGAGCACACGTGTTTTAGTTCGCGCTTACATTCTTTCTCCTCTTAGCTCCTAGTCAGAATGGTGGATAGGAACAAGGGTGTTCAGGAAGCTGCGTGCAGCGCCGTTGCCGTGATGGAAGAATCGGCCAAGGATGCTTTGATTCCCTTTTTGCCCACGATGTATGAGTGCTTTGCACAGTGTTTGAGATTGTACCAAACGAAAAACATGGCGTTGTTGTTCGACGCCATAGGATGTCTGGCGATGTCGGTAGGTTCTGGCATCGCGGAGGCGCACCCGGCTAGTGTAACGCAGGTGTTGTTTGCACCGTTGTTCGAGAAGTGGTCTTCGCTGAATCCGGAGAGCTACGAGTCGGGAAGTTGTTGCGAATGCATGCTCAATTTAACGCATGTTTTGGGTCCTGTAGTTCTCCCTATGTCGAAGGTCCTGGTGGACCAGTCGCTGACGTTTATTGAGCACCAGTTATTGAAGATTAAGACGGATAAGACGCATCGATCTACGGCGGTGGTGGAGACGTGTTTCGATCTGCTCTCGGCAGTGTGCAATGCAGCGGGACCGCAGTCCGCCGCGATATTCCATAACACCAAGATCCTGGAAATAGTAACGGTGTGCTGTACGGACTCGGACGTGCTTCAGTTCGCTGCTGTGAAGCAGACCTTATTTGCTTTTATCGGAGACATGTCTTGTAACTGTCTTCCATTCATGGCTCCGATTCTGCCTCAGATTCTACCCACTTTAGCTGACCAGTTGCTCCATCAATTATGGGCTGTATCTTCCAACGCCTCCTGGGCCTTGGGACAAATGGTTGACGGAATCGACCCTGAGATTTTGAAGCCGCACCTAAATAAAATACTCAAGAATCTCTTCAACGTCGCTGAGAAAGAAAGCGCCAACCCTTCCTTACGGCAGAACGCCTGCATCACTATTGGCCGCTTCGGAGAAAAATGCCCAGCAGAAGTGGGCCCTTTGCTGGCACCTATCATAAGGTCCTGGTGTGAGGTCATGCTCCCCTGCACCTGTGCTGAAAGAATCAAAGCCTTGTGTGGCATCATGAAGGCCTACATTCAGGCAGGCAATCCAAATCCCCAAGACTCTGAAATACTCTACCAATGTGGACGACGCTATGTACAGTCGACCCAAAACAAAGACAACCCCGCGATCAAAGAACTCGAAAACCGTAAGCTGGCCTCCTTCCCTCTGACGCTTCTCAATCCCAGCGTTCCAGTGCCTTTAATTCTTTACTTTCTCAGATTTCCGGTATATAGTAGACTCCCAACCTTTTTTTGAACAAAGCAAAATTTGAAATGAAAGTTCAGGTGGAGCGGCGGAACGGGAAGCACGTCTGCGCTCTGGAACTCGACAACAAGGCCACTTTAGAGGATTTACAGAAGGCCTTCGACGAAAAATGCCATTACTACCCGGAACGACAGAGATGGACCAAAAGTGAGTGAATTGACCCCAAACGGGGTTAATCACCTAATGGATTAATCCCCCGATGGGTTCGCGGCTAGTTGATGACCCTCTCTCTGCAGCGGATGGAGTCGTGTTGAATGACGGGCCGCTCAGCGGTCAAGGTATCAGCGAAAATTCCGTTTTACTTTTCAAAGACCTCGGAGTCCAAATTAGCTGGCGGTTGGTATTTGTTATCGAATATGCTGGACCCATCTTCATAGTACCTCTCTTCTACTTCGCTGTCTATCAGTGCCACCTTCACGCTACTCTCACACAACAGTAAGGACTGGATCCGTGGGACTGGTCTCTGGAATAGCCAATGACATTCTTTCAGGTTGGCCTTTTGGTTATTGATGATTCATTTTGTTAAGAGAGAATTGGAGACGTTGTTTATCCACAGATTCTCTCATGGAACCATGCCAATAATACGGGTCCCCATCAACTGTTTGCACTACTGGGTTCTCTGTGGAGTCGCTGTATCCTATTACCTCTTCCATCCCCTTTATAAAGGGCCTTTCGACTACAAGCTAGGAACCGAGGAGGGCATATGGTTCCGCAAGTCGCACACCCCGTCGGGCAGCCCGCTGGCGTATGTTTTGTTCGCCATCATGCTGATCTTTGAGTACTGTAATTTTCAGACACATGTCATTCTAAGGAACCTAAGACCGCGAAACTCCAAGGAACGTGCCATACCCTACGGATGGGGCTTTAACCAGGTATCTCTGGCCAACTACACATGGGAGATCGCGTCCTGGATCACTTTCGCCGTACTTATCAATTGCCTTACTGCTTGGGTGTTCCTCGTCGTAGCTTCTCTGCAAATGATGCAGTGGGCACTCAAAAAGCATAGAAAATACAGACACGAATTCAAGGACTATCCTCGGTACCGCCACCTCCCCCTTAATTCAATCTCATCGCCCCTTAGCCGACACACACTCATTCCCATCCCCAGCTGAGTTAGTCCAATAATGAACACTTCGACTTTAGTGAACGCAAGGCCATTTTCCCTTATATTTTGTAAACAAAAAACATGTCTGAAATTCGGTTCTGCAAAGAATGGTTAGTCGAGTTCCCTCCGCCTTCCACAACTGGGCCCCTTGAAACAATCACTTTGTAGCCGTAACGTTTTGCAACCAGAAGAAGACAAACAAGCGAAAATGCTTATGCTTGTGTGCCGCACCTGCGAATCTGTCCAAGGCGTGGACCCTGAGGACGAGCAGGCCCACTTCGTCGAAACCATCACCGTCAACCTTCACTCAGCGTAAGTCCACCTCACCGGCCTCCTCCACTCAACTGCGCCTGTACCAGCCCATGTGTCTCAGGGAAGATGTCAAGAAATATGTTTACCCGGGCCTGGTCCGAGACCCCACGCTGCCCCGAGCTGACGACTGGATATGCCCGTATTGCACCAAGAAGGGCGCAGTATATTTCCAGCTACCCGAACGCGTGGCATGGGAAGCAATGACACTCGTATACGTCTGTAAGCATTGCGAAAAATACAAGGTAGAGGGCGTGGCCCACTTCGAGTACTGAGCGTCTTCAAGTGCACGCTCGTTACGGTGGTCACGCATGCTTCTTCCCACCAGCACTGCCATACATGGATGGATTGATAACAGTACTCATACTCTGGTTGATGACCTTGTGGTGCTCCAGCGGACGCACCGGCGTAGGCACGGGCTGCGGAACACCGTAAGGCACTCGAATTGCTGGCGGCGGGGGTACAGGCGCTTGCTGAGGTAATATCACTGCCGGCTGGGGGACCACCACGGGTTGCTGAACAATAGTCAACTGCGGAGGAGGTAAAGCTGCAGCGAGATGATGGTGCCCAATCGGAGGGTACCCAGCCATCGGCGGCAGCGGTGGGTAGCCGCCCATCGGACCCTCGGCCGCCGGTGCCAGTGTAGTCTCCTCCGTGGAAGGCGACGGCGTGGTCACGTCTAAGTCCTTCAGGGCCTCGTCGGGGGGATCACCGCCAGTCTTCAGCGGCTCGTCGAATTCGTAGTCAGTCTTCAACCGGTAGCATTCGCCGACCAGTTTGTCGTACTCCATATCCGTCGGACACACCGGAATCAAGTCCGTGTATTTCTTTCGGGTGCACGTCTGCGCCTTCCGCTGATGCACGTATCCGTCCGGACAAAAGTATAGCGCCGGCTGCTGCAACTCCCGCAAACAGGAATCAAATGAAAGCGAATACTCGGCAGGACACACGGGCAGTTTTGACGCCGCCTCCAGCTTAACACACTTGTTCCCCTCGTTAGTGAATCCCGGGGCGCAAACAAAAGTCGGCTCATTGACTTGCCACCCAGTGCATTTCGGCCCGGTTGCTGTGGTCTCCAAAGCCAGGCCCGGAATGGGACATGTATAATCAGGCTGCACGGTCTCGATGCCATGGCAAATGTAAGTGTCATCCTCAAGAATAAGACTAGTTGTGACTGGACAATTCAACGTCGCCTCAATCTTCTCGATCTGATGACACATAGCATCCACACCCGGACGATAGCCCTGAGGACAGGCCAGCTGAGGGTTCGTCACTTCCCGTTTTAAGCATTTTCCGTCCAATGTCAAATCAAACCCAGGTGCGCAGGATGTACTGGTGGTAGTTGCCTCATCATAGTAGCAAGCATCTCCGTCCAGAGTCTGTCCAGGGAGGCAGGACAACAAAACCGCGGAAGAAATTGTCGACACGCATTCCGAACCCACCAGTGTGGCCCCGCCATCACAAGAGTATGACGGCTCCATAAATAAAGTCTTGACGCACTCATCTCCAGTTTGTTTGAAGCCCGTATCACAAGCTTCTTTCTTCTTCTTAGACTTAGAAATTGGGTGTTTTGCGGTGGCTTCGCACTTCATATAAGCATTAAGTACAGCTCCATGGGGGCAAGCAGCCATGGGCCGTCCCAGAGACTTGGTACTTAGACAGGTTCCGTCTTCGGACATCAATCCAAAGTCACAGGTCCTGAGAGCTGGATGCACAACTTTTCTATGACAGGTGAAATTGTCACGCGTGTACCCGTGAGGACACGTTGCCAAAACGTCACCCACCACCATTCTTTCACACATCCCATGCTCATCAAACGAAAACTGATCCAAGCAGGTTGTTTGGCCGCTTGTCACTGATTCCTTGAAGCATGTTCGTTCATCACCGCCTAGTTTGAATCCAAGAGTGCATTGCGGATCAGGGCGCATCCGAATAGTGCGCTGACAGACTCCTTGAGACATAGTTGAACCAATGCACTGAATCGCAGGTTCGGCCACAACATTCTGCTTGCATCCGTGAATCGTATGAATCTGGTTCTCCGGACAAATCATTTGTTTTGGAGCAATAATGCTACGAGTGCATCTGTCTCCAATTTTTTCGAATTCCTCAGGACACACCATCTCCGGTAACTGAATGTCAATAGCAATACATTCGCCATTTCGATATTCCCACCCGTCAACACATCCAATCTCCACGTCGACCACGTCGAATTGAACGCACCGGCGGCCCTCTTCAGTATATTCACGCGGACACGACCACTCCGGCTCACTTCTCTCAATGTAGTTTGTACGCTTGTACTTGGGTTTCTTTCGTCGTCCACCTGGAGACTGAGACGGTAGTGGATCCCCCTGATCCGCTGGAGGGCGATCGTGGTCATTATCTCCGTCACCGCTCGTGAGGTACAAGTTATCGTCATAATCCTCTTCAACCGGATAAGGATATGGTACCGGAAACGGATCGGGAACGTACTCCGGCTCCACCACTATGTCAAATACCGGTTTGCCTGCCGCCACAGGAATCGGTGGTCCCGGAATTGGGTCCTTTTTAGGCTTGAATCCATTTGGCCCCCCTAGATTGTCTTTGTACCGCTTGGGATTGTTATAAACGGTCCCATCCAGGTACGCAACGTTCACCGGCGGTGGCGGGGCGGCAGGCGGCATGTTCAGAGCGTGCGCGGGATAATCGGACCATATTCCACTGAAATCATTAAGAGGTGGCCCTGGTCCTCCTGTAGTTATCTTGGCGCCAAATAGCCGTCCAGCAGCTGCTATACCTATCACATGGCCCCAATGTCGCAAAAATTGGGGCATCGCACACGTGTGCGCGCACTAATCTTCATTGCGCTCTAAACCACCAAAACTTAAATCAAGGTCAGAGAGGTCCGCCGGATCACTGAAGCAAAGAGAAATATTGTCAGCTTGACAAATCGCTGGCCTACTGTCTATGATATTCTCTGCCTCGGTTGGGTTGAGATAGATCTTCGAATTCGGCAACTGATTCTTGAACTACGTATTTTTGCCCATCTCTTTTTTGGGTTGCTTTGCTGTTTTGGACTGAAGGAGAAATACATGCAAATTTATCCGGGTGTGCTTACTCGCATACCGATGGAAAACAATTCCCCCGGCAACCGCCACGTTAAGAGACGCCGTAGCACCGCTGAAGTGTTCAATGTAAACGAAAGAATCGCATATTTGCTTCTGTTTGGCATTCATACCGGTCCCTTCATTGCCGAGCATGAAAGCAATGTCCTGATTGGTAAAGTCAGTCTCGGTAAGTGCAGTGCTCTTGTCGTCAATCTCAATTCCAACGACTTTGATATCTCTTGATTGAAGGAATTCTTTGAGTTCCACCAACGTGTTCCAGTAGTGCAGCCGACATTTGCTCAGAGTATTCTGGGAAACGGATATGAAACGCTTTTGGCGGAACCAGCATGTGTAATCTATACGTGCCGTAATGCATACTTGATTGCCAAATGTTCTCAATTTTTCGGCACCGACGACAAAGATGTCCTGAATCCCCATAGCAGCGGCGGAACGAATAAGAGTCCCGAAGTTACCCCTCTTTCCTATGTTGTTGAGTATCAGATAGGCTTGAACCATCGAACGAATTCCGTGCCGGGGGACCCAGGTTTAAAAATGGCAAAAAGAATGGCCGCGGCAGGCTAGGGTCCACAGCCAAAGGCTGTCCCATCACCGAGGGCTCAAAAAGTAAAGTGATGGGCGGCAAAGGTTTACGCACTAGGAGTTTAAGCGGTAAGGGGCGGAGCGCCTGCCAGAAACTGCGACATCATGTCTAGGATGCCGGAATGCTGTTTTTGGATCTTGAAGACGGCGGACTGCAGCGTTTCAAAGAGTCTCGCAATGCCTTCATCTAGTCTAAAGATTAAGGCGTACTTCCTGCTCACAGTTTCGTACAGCTCCAAGGAGTTGTGTTGGCAAGCCGCCCACGTGAGGTAAGCCATTTGCAGGGGTGCAGGGCAGTCTGGAGAGTTCCAGCTGTCGAAGCATTTGTCCAGGTACGATTTGGCGACTTGGAACTTTTTGTTGCACAGCAAAATAAGGGTCAGCCGTAGAGGAATGAGCCATTTTTCGGTGGGGTAGCATGTCTCCTGCCATCGTCTGGTGAGGTCGACCATGGCATCTATATCATCGCAAAAGACCAGATGGTTTTGGCAGGCACCGAACTTGTTTTCATTCAGGTACGCGTCAGCGATCATGGAGTGCAGGTCGTGAGCTCCATCTCTCTTCTCTTCCTCGGATGCCTCGGGGTTCCTTTTAGACCATTGGATGACCTGGTTCATGTACTCGTACTTGCTATCTGTGCTATTGGGGCCGCACAAGCAAAATAGTACTGCAAGCTTTCCGATGTTCTCCCCCGTAGGCATCTGGTCAGTAGTCTGCATAAGACGAAGCACACGCTGCCCCAGGTTTACACACAACTCAAACTGCCCATGCTCTGCAAACACTTCGGCATACTTGTCAGCAAAATCCACACCGGCCCGAAGGTCACCCTTCCGCGCATATCTCTCAAACAGGGCACGCACTAGCTGGTGAGCATCGTAATATTCTTTCGCGCTTATTTTGGAATCCAAGTTACGCAGCAATCTCGACTCCATACGGCTATGAACAAAGTTTTTTTTACGCTCACCGACAGTCCCTCATCAAAAAAACCACCAACCCATTCATGAGCCAACCGACTGCCCTCGACCCCACTGCATCAGTAAGCATAACAGAAGAATGTGCGGAGCTAGGCTCCACCCTGACGGTTCAGAGTGTCTGCTGACGGTTCAGAAAAGCAGGTCTAGTAAAGCAAGACAACCGGCGCCAAGACTCCAACTTCATTTCTAGCGCCGTCGAGCTCTGGCGCTAGGGTAGTGGGAGGGAGTTTGTTCTTTCCCATGCGCAGTTTAAACCGTTTATACTTCCGCCTCTTTTCCAGTCGGTTCCGCCAGTGGCCTTGACCAAGACCAGCAATGGGCTGGTTGTTTATTGCGTCCTCCGCTGCCTCTCCCACCACCTCCTCTGCCTCTCCCACCACCTCCTCTGCCTCTCCCACCACCTCCTCTGCCTCTCCCGTACCGTCCCGGTCTCGTCTTCCCGCCATCCCGGGTTCCACGAGTGCGATATCCGGCCTCGGTTCCGTCCGGCCCAAGTCCAGGTTCAGGTTCAAGTCCAGGTCGAGGTCGCGGACTTCGGTGACTGCGTCTTCGACAAGAGTGTCCGTGTGGAAAGTGGTGCTGTTTTGGAAGGGGGGTTGTTCGAGCGAAAGAGCCCCTCGTCGGTGCTGTGGTGGTTGCGACCAGATGGTTTCTTCTGCGGCGACATCGAGCGTCCTGTTGGACATGGGGGCTGACGCGTTGATGGTGGGAACGTGTGCGACCTCTAGCTCGAAGCAACCGTTCGATTTGCGGTCAGATACTGCTTTGACGGTGAGGGGTACGTTCACGACTACAGAGTCGCGTCGCTGGACGGGCGTGCCAGCCGGGTGGAAGCGCGGTAAGTCGTCGACACACACGTGCGGCACTAGCGGCAACAGGACCATGTCGTAAAACAAGTCCGGCGGGCACTGGACGCAAATCGACAGTCCGTTGCTCGTCGGTGCCGCAAAGCGCGTCCAGTGGTTGATCTCATACCGGCATGTGCGGCCTCCGCGAAAAAACGTGTGCGACACCTCGAAGTTATCTTCCCGCAACTGCCGCTCATTGTCGCACAACCTGCGCACGAATCGATGGTTCCGGTCAGCCGAGGGTCGCCGCACGTTCCGCCAAATCGGTCGGCCGCGCCGGTCGTAGTCTGCGAACGACGGTTGCACCTCCACCCCAGTCGTGACCGAACCGGCCGCGCCTACTCCAGTCATTACCGTGTCCACCGTAGCCGCACCTACTCCAGTCGTTACCGCGTCCGTCGTAACTGCGCCAGTCGCAACCGTGTCAGTCATAACCGCGTCAGTCGTAACCGCGTCGGGGGCGGGCAACAACCCGGCTTCCAAGAGGTCGACCCGGTTGTCCTCCTCCCTGTTCACTGCGAGATGGTATTCGTCATGCGCGGCCGGTTCCTCGGCCGTGTCGGTGCTGCTGGAAGTGCCGTCGTCGTCTGCCGCGATGCCGCCGAGGTACTTGAAAGTGAGTGCGCAGTCTTCTCCGATTTTGATGACTAGGGTCTCGTACAGCGGCGTGACGCTGAGCAGCGAACTCTGGTAGCCAGTGTAAACGCATACGTCGAGCCCCAGCCGGATCAGGTACTGGATCAGCATGCGACCCTGGTCGTGGGCGAGCTCTGATTCGAGGGTGCTCTTGACTTCCTCCGCGTTGCGGCAGATGAAGAACTCCTGCCGCGCCCCCGGAGCAGCCAGCTCCAACACGTAGTACGTCGGGCACGCTTCCTCATACAGCTCCTTGTAGTTGCACCGATCCTCCACGCCACTTCGGTCCTCCACGCCACTCCGGTCCTCCACACCACTCCGGTCCTCCACACCACTCCGGTCCTCCACATCACTCCGGTCCTCCACGCCACTCCGGTCCTCCGCATCACTTGGGTCCTCTACACCATTACGGTCCGCCACGCCACTCTGGTCCTTCACACCACTCCGGTCCTCCACATCACTCCGGTCCTCCAGACCACTTTGGTCCTGGTTGCTCCGACCTTCCAAGTACCGGATTCGACCGCGGTCTCGGTCGCTAGGTCGCAAATTGCTGACGTCAACCTTCTCCCGAATGCAAAGCCTTCGCCACAGCTGGCTATGAATAACCCGCAGACGGTCGACCGGGATGCGGCCGCCGGCGGCCCCGTCCTTCGGGACTCCCACAATCAGGTGTCTCAGCGACCGAGATACCCGACCCAGCTTCAGAATGTCCTCGTAGCCGAGATGACAACACACATTGACCATAGTCGCGGCATCGGCTTCCAGCATTATGAGTGCACCCGCACCCGTTGGGACAATCACCCGTGCGCTGATCTGCGACTCGGTCACTGCGTCTGCCTGCTCTACTGGCAGTGAACTGCCCGGCTTTTCCACGACTTGACTACCCACCAACCACTCCACTGCACTCACTCTACACAAAGACAATTCGGGACATGAGGAGAAAACCGTAACTAACCAGACCACAACTAATCAGACCGCAACTAATCAGACCACAACTAATCAGACCGCCAACCAGAGCGCCAAGCAGGCCGCCGAATGGTACAGCATGCCTTGCTGTGTATGTGTTCTTAGGTGTCTGAAAACTTTAGACTAAATTCTATACTAACTGAGCTTCGAACGTTTCACGCACGTGGTATGATAATTGGGGTAAAGGAACCAGACTCCTCCTAGCTCCAGGGAACCTGTTCACGGAGGGCAAACCGGGAAAAGACAGTCCTGAAAAGGGGTCCTATTTCTGCGACAAAACCGACTCGGAGGATGAGCTCTGGTAGTGCGACGCGATCAAAGACGCCTCCAATATGGCTCCAGACTTGACCGTTCCATTTGCTAAACAGGTGATCTTTCGGTAATGACTAATGGTCAACCTGAAATCAAAAGCGGAATGAATTAAGGGGTATGCAACGGGGTATGCAACGGGGGATGCAACGGGGGATGCAACGGGGGATGCAACGGGGGATGCATCCAACGAAGGGTAGCTTTATTACTCTAGTGGTTTGGTCATTATATAGAATTCTCCATCGATCTGGTAGTATACTCGATCCTCGTCTCCCAGATTCTCATGAAATGCGAGAGTGAATGGTCCTCCTCCTTGGTGGATTCTTCGACCTAATCCCTCAAGAACTTGTTCCGTGCCTAGTGAGGTCACTGTTCCGAAGGTGACCCATTCCAGTTGGCCGTCTCCCATCTGCTGATTAGCCTCGGCCAGTTCGGCCAAGTCACCCTGAGGAGGTGCAGATGAACAGCCCACACAGCAGATGCACCGTTTCAATTTGGTACGTCTAGACCTTTGACGTGTTACGTTGCTTCCGGGTACTCCCGGTGCAACGGGTGTATGTGGGAAGGTTTCATCAAGTGCGTCGCCCGTGTTTGTGTTAGACATGGAGAGTGCACGCCTCATGGAGGTAATGGATCGTTTTACTTCTTTGGTGAGCGCTCGGCTGTCCGCATCTCGTAAACCGATTCTATGAGCGTTCTTCCAGATATCCAATCCGGATGCAAACGATGGTATGTTAATGGCAATAAGTGACGCACACTTTCGTAATGTACGTTGAGTCATATTCATGGGGTCCGAACTGAAGACAGTTTGAAGTCTACCAGTGGAGGGGTTGTTTGTTTTCATTGTCCTGATCATTTTCGACACCACAACAGGTTTATGGAATAGCGTCTTTTTAACTCCTTCATTCACATACACAATCTTGTTTCTGAACGCGCTTTGTTTGCGATGTCGATCGAAACCGATGCCAATACGTGACTCGACTCCGAGAGAGAAGTAGTTATTAAGTTTTTTCCGCATGATGAGGGAGCTTTGACCATCGTTATCTTTCAGGACAATTTTCTGTCGAGTGCTTGAGTCAATTTTTTTGAAACAACCTCCTTCTCGGAGCTTGATTTGTAGGTCCCATATGTCGTGTAATATAACCTTGCTATCCAACCAGCTGCTTACAAGTGTGCGTAGTTGAGGTAACCCAAAAGTGAAGGGGTTCTGGATGACGCAAGGTTGCCAATTGAGCGCCTTAGCGAAGTCATTGCCGGTGCCAAAGGGAATGACTCCGAATACAATGTAGCTGTCATCTATGCCATGTTCCCAGATCTCGGAGATGCCCCATAGCACAGTACCGTCGCCGCCAGCCATGACCACGGTGACACGTTCCTCCAGATTCTCGAGTACTAGGTCTTCAACCAACTTCTTCAGCTTCAGGAACATAGGCTTGTTGCCCGATGAACCCTCGCGAATATCCGCCACGTGTAACCGCACAGGACCTCGATCACCACCTAACTCGTCGACCAACTGCTCATTGATTGCCTGAGCTGTAAAACATCCCGCCGCATTCCCGCCAGACGTAGGATTCACAAATAGAAACGCATTCGGTCGCGGTAAATCACGCACAACTGAAGCAAGCGGAGTACGAGGGGTTCGACTTAGGTTCGGTGTGTGCAACGTCGTTAACGCACCCTCCGGAACGCCCCCACCTACCGGCACCCGTGTCAACCCAATCGAAGGCGTCCGCGGTAACCCACTCGACAACGCCGATTCCGACGCCGCCTCCGACGGCGTCTCCTCCCCAACCGCACCCGGTGTCATACCTCCCCCAGACGCCAACGCCACGTGGATCTCAGGCATTGCCGCTGTGTTCCCCGTTGCCGCTGTGCTTCCTACTGCCGCTGTAACCGCAGCAGAAGAGACGACTGCACCTAGCGTCGCCGCTGTGTTTGACGTGTCGATCTCCTTACGGGCGTCGTCAAGGCGTTTGCCAGGTGAGGCATTGGTGGAGGTGGCTGCCGTTTCGGTTCTTGAGTCGACGCGGTTCATAGTGCTGCACCTTGCATGAATTAAAAAAACTATGCAAAAACCAACCTGGCAGCAAACCGCCTCCTGAACACTAAAATCACGATCCCTCTGGTCCCTAGTCTGGGTGGTCGTTGCAACGGGGTCTGGATTTGAGGAGATGCATGAAGGCTGGGCGGTAAAGATCGGGGCTAAGCGGTAAAGATCGCGGCTGAGCGGTGGAGATCGGGGCTGAGCGGGAGAGATCCCCCCGGTCCGGCCCAGTGGTCTGGCCAGTGGTCCGGTGGCTAGTCGTCCGGTGGCTAGTGACCGGGCTACGGGTCTGGTCCGAGCCCGGCTAGTGGTCTGGTCCGAGGCCCGACTAGTGGTCTGGTCCGAAGCCCGACTAGTGGTCTGGTCCGAGGCCCGACTAGTGGTCCGGTTAGTGCTTGTATTTGTGGACTTGTTTGAGCCACCACTCTTTGGCATCACCATCCTCGTTTTCGCGCGCCTTCTTTTCAAAGAGTGCACGCACATCTGACGGTTTGACGATTTGATGTCTGATGAGTTCTACTCTTTTATCACCTGCAGCTACGACTGGGCGATTGGGACTGGTGGATTGCAGCACCTTGTCAAGGCGGCCGGTCTTTTTAAGCACGTTCCGGAAGTCCGTGATCTCGGGCGTCTCCGTTGTGGACGCGACCAGCACCGTCTTGGGTTTGCGTTTACTGCCAACCGCACCGCCCGACTGCTTCGTCGGCGAAGGCGTCGGGAATGGCACTCCGTTGCTTGGCGTCGACGCGCCGGTTGTCGTTGTCCCGGCATCCGTCCCGGCCACGGCCACCACCGGACTGCGAGCGTAGACATGTTCCGCCTGCTGCTGTTCCGGGTGGTGATCGCTGTGTCGGCGGGGGTGATCGCTGTGTCGGCGGGGGTGGTCGTTGTCTTGCCCCTCCCGGTCCTGGTCCATGCGGTCTTGCCCCTCCCGATGCTGATCCGCGTGGTCGGCCAGGTGGTCGGGGCCTGAGTCTGAGACGTGGTCTGGATGGTGGTGAGGGAGAGGGGTGGCGTCGTCTGCGGTGGCGACGCGAGAGTTGCCTCTGATGGGGGAGGTGCGGGGCCCGGCATCGCGGAGTGCCTCGCGATCGAGAATAAGTTTGCTGAGTTGTTCGCCTTCGTCCTGAACGCGTTTTTGGCGGAGACGTTTCATTCGAGCTTGGACCTCCTGCAAATGTTGTTGGAAGCGAGCTTCCGCACTGTCTACGGGTGCGATCTTTCGTACAGAGGCTGCCCGTAACCGATCGCGCCGCCACTCACTCGTCCGGTCCTCCTCCAGTAATGGGTTCCAGCGCCGCGTCTCGCTACTACTCCGCACCAACCGCGCTCCGAACGGAGAGTCCTCCGGTGCGAGTCCAGGCTCGAACCGACCCGGACATGATTCCGCGCGTCGTAACGCCGCACACCGCTCACCCGTCGGTCCCACCCGCGCAGTCTTCACAACCACGTCGCCCAAACCCACCGCTCCTACCGGCAAACTAACTGGGATCGGAACCGGCACCAAGGCCGGGGTCCCGATCGGAATCTGAGTTGGGGTCGGAACCGGGATCGGGAACGGGATCTGGGTAGGCAATGGCGTGGTAGTCTGGCACAACGACGGACTGTACTGCGGTGTCAGGTTCGCCGGAGTGCCCATCGGAGGCTTCATAATCGGCGACAGAATCGACGGGTACGCGTCCTCCGACTCACCCTCGTCAAACTCCGGCTCCCTTAACCGAGGCACCAACGGCCCTCGCGCCGACTGCGAACCCGCAGACGAACCGGAACCCGGAGTATCATTTTCACTACTCGAGGTGACAGAGCGGTCGAGATCCGGATCGGCAGTGGGAGAGGTGTTTCCGCCGGCAGCGGGAGAGGCGTCCCGACCGGGTCCAGGAGAGGCGTCCCGGCCGGCAGCAGGAGAGATGTCCGGAGCGTCCGTAGAGGTGGCCACATCCGCGGCGTGTGCCTTCACTCCAAGGTCTTGTGCTTTCAGGTCTTCCGCCTCCCGGTGCTTCGCCTCCCGGTCTTCCGCCTCCAGTCGTTCCTTTTCCGGCGACACCGAACTCTCCGCATCCGGTCCTGCGGTGTCCTCCACACCTGCGGGCGTCGCCTCTCTGGCGGGGTTCTCCCCTCTGGTGGGGCTTACCGCTCGAGCTGGGGTCTCTCCTCGGGCTGGGTCGTCTTCTCCGGTGGCGTCCTCCATTATCGCAGGGCTCTCTGTTCTGGCAGGGCTTTCCGCATGGGCCGCGTTCTCCACCCCGGCGGAACTCTGATCTTTTGTTGGGCTCTTTCCTTGTGCGGGGGCAGTTTGTTCGGTCACCTGCTCCGTTCTGACAAGGCTCTCAGCTCCAGCCGGGCTGTCCGCTCCAGCCGGGCTCTCCGCTCTGGCCAGGCTCTCCGCATCAGTGGCCTCCATCGGCCCTATGGCAGTCGTCTCCGGGTCAAGTCCCGTTGAGAGTGCTTGGATGTGTGAGCTGGACGAGGCTTCGGGAGACCCAGAAGCCGCCTCTCGGTCTGGCGTCTGGATTTCGTCACGGGGTGCAGCCCCAGGGCTGTCAAGCGCAGAGCCGTCAGCCACATGGCTGGCAACCGCAGAGCCGTCAGCCACATGGCTGGCAAGCGCAGAGCCGTCAGCCACATGGCTGGCAAGCGCAGAGCCGTCAGCCACAGGGCTGTCAAGCGCAGAACTGTCAGCCGCAGCATGAGTTACTGCGTCAGGCGACCCCGTCTCCGTGTCGCAGTCCTGACCCTCGGGCTTAAGGGCTTCATCGGCGGCCCCTGCCGGAGACCTGACCTGTTCCTCCAGCTGTTCGGTGTCGGGGCCGCGATCGGGGATCTGATCGGACGGACTGACTGACGATCCAACGGCAAGTGGTTCGGAGGCGGACGGCTCGGAATCCGCGGGTCCGGGAGTGTTTATATCGCTGGTTTGAATGTCAGTAGGAGTCTCCGAAAAGTCATTGTCGGTAGTGGGGGTCTCGCGTCCAGGCGACTGACTCTGGTCGTCAGTACTGGCCTGGGTGTTCGCGTCAGAGCAGTATTCGAGCTTCATCATCTTTATCAACTCCGCCCGTTCGGCTTCGACATCCCGGGGCCGGAAAACTTGCTCGGGTCTGACAAGAAGATTAATCACCATTGCTCTCGAACACGCACGTGGGCTCGAACTCGTGTCTGTGTGTGCACTCCGGCTTGTGTGTGCGTTTGAACACGTGTGTGCGTGTCCACCCAGTCTTGGGAATCGCGGCAGACGGGTCCTCCTTACTGTGGCATCACGTAGTCAAAGCTCTCCAAAATGCTGGCGAATCGGGGGATATGGGGACAGCTATTGATAGAGCTCTGCTGCATGAAGCTTTGCTGCATAAAGTCAGTATTGTCCCTGAACACAGAAAACGTGGCAAGAACCGATCTCTTACCGATCCAGCAGCTTTCGACCTAGGTGATCAATGTCGCAATTGAAATAGTACTCCTCTCGCTGTCTACAGGCACATTCGGTCATGGTGAGCTGTGGTGGGAATTGCCCGCCGTAGCAAAGGGCGGTCGTGGTCGATCTGGAGGGGGCGGTACTCAAGTTCCTGAACAACCTCCTGGATGTCCTGACGGTCCTCCTCCTCGGCGGTGATTGTGGAGCTGAAGGCATTGGGAGGCGGTCTTTTGCTTTGTTCCAAGATCGAGTCAAAAAGTAGTTCAGCCTCACTGGTTGGTGCTGGCATTATTTAAAGAAGCGCGTCTCGGAGCAAAAACAGAATCTATTCTTTACAGCGACGCAACGGGCCGGCGTTCCTCCGGGGGCGTGGTCAGCTCCTTGTCGTCGGGGTCTCCATGCTGTTTTTGGAACGACGTACACAATTCTTGCAGTTGCAGATCAATGAAGAGCCCCGGTGCCTCCATCTTTGGGAACTGGCACGATTTATCATCTTTGTTAACTCCGTACAATGGCCGCACGGACAGTCCAGGACAGGAGCGAACTCGTGGTCTGGGATTTTATACGGCGTTATCATTAGGATGGTCCAAAGGGGGCACAAGCGCCGTCAACGATTGGTTTCAAAACTCCTCTCACCTTGTTGTCTTTTCTTGAAAGGCCAAATAACATCGAACGCCTAGACGGCAGAGATAGCAAAGAAGGAATTTTTGCGGATGAAATTCGCCTGTATTCACAAGTATGGGGTATTTTGCCTAGCTTCCTTCCATGCACACACACGTGTGCACCCCGGCAAAATGACCCCCCGATAAGCCAACAGCTTGGCTCAGGGTAAATGTTGTGCTAGTACCACCCCGACGAAGCGATCCTGCATGGGTGCGGGGACACTGTGTCGCTGTATCGGCTGATATTTTCTTATATTCAATTAACAGAGGCGCTTCTACCTTATTAAGGCCTTAGAGTTTGAGTTGGGTTTCAATCAGTCGATTTACAGTTTAAGAATGGCCGATCCCGTTTTCACTACCAAGAGACTTAATTCCTTGGCCTTTGAGATGCAGCGCAAAGCGTCTTTCTCCAAGATCCATAACATACAAGGAAGGGTAGCCGGGCTTGATTTGGATGAGGCTAATGGAGTAGTGCCGGAAAATCAGCAGATGCTGTGGAGCATGATGGAGAAGCACATCGGCTCAGATATAAAGACTATCCAAAGATCCGTAGTTAGTCATGTTGAGTACACATTGGCTCGAAACCGTTTTAATGTAGATGAAGAATCATTCTATCGAGCTACAGCCTACAGCATTAGAGATCGTTTGGTGGAGTTATTGAACGATACAAATCAGTATTTCGCTCGACGGGATCCTAAAAGATGCTACTACTTATCCCTGGAGTTTTTGGTAGGGAGAGCGATGCAAAATGCTCTAGTTAACCTGGACATTGAGGAGCAGTACAGAAAGGCGTTAGGGGATCTTGGGTACAAGTTGGAGGCATTGTACGAGTATGAGCACGATGCTGCTCTTGGCAACGGAGGGCTGGGACGTCTTGCAGCCTGCTTCCTTGACTCTATGGCTACTTTGAATTACGCGTGCTGGGGTTATGGTATTCGTTATACTTATGGTATCTTTGAGCAGAAGATCGTGAATGGCTGGCAGTGTGAGTACCCTGACTACTGGCTTATTCAGGACAACCCCTGGGAAGTTATCCGCCACGACGTCACTTACGCTGTCCGTTTCGGCGGCTATGTGAAGAACTACTCCGATGAGCTCGGCCGCTTCCGTCAGAAGTGGGTCGGCGGTCAGATTGTGCAAGCGGTTGCCTATGATAACCCCATCCCCGGCTTCGACACCTTCAACTGCATCAACTTGCGTCTGTGGAAGGCTGCCCCGTCAAAGGAGTTCGACTTTGACTCATTTAACGCGGGCAAGTACATGGAGGCCATCAAGGACCGTCAGGACGCTGAGTCCATCAGCTCGGTGTTGTACCCGAACGACAACATGCCGGAAGGCAAGGAATTGCGTCTGAAGCAGCAGTACTTCTTCGTGTGCGCCACGATCCAAGACGTGCTCCGTCGCTTCAAGAAGAAGGAGAACCGTGACTGGCGCGACCTGCCGAAAAAGGTGGCGATTCAACTGAACGACACGCACCCGACTATCGGCATTCCCGAATTGATTCGTATCCTCGTCGACGTGGAGGGCCTGGAATGGGATCTGGCTGTCAGCCTTACACGCCGTGTATTCAACTACACTAATCACACTGTGTTGCCCGAGGCTCTGGAGAAGTGGAACGCGGACCTCTTTGCTAAATTGCTGCCTAGGCACCTGTTAATCATCAACGAACTCAACCACCGCTTCCTACAGGACGTGCGCGGCCTGTGGGGCGATGACTATCAGAAGGTGTCCAAGGTTTCGATTTACGAGGAAGCATTCGGCAGCAAGTTCATCCGTATGGCGAACCTGGCTGTGTTGGGTAGCCGCAGAGTGAATGGTGTAGCGGCACTGCACAGTGAGTTGGTCGTTCGAGACTTGTTCCCGGAGTTCGATGAGTTCTACCGCAGCAAGGGTGAGGAGAAGTTCCTGAACATCACGAATGGCGTAACACCTCGTCGGTGGATCCACAACGCAAACCGACCATTGTCCAATTTGATTAGTACGTGGTTGGGCAGCGATGCGTGGTTAAAGAAGTTGGAGCTAATGGAGGGTCTGTTGAGTCACATTGAAAACCCGGAGCTGGTTGAGGAATGGGCTAAGGTGAAGCTGCAGAACAAGGAGCGTCTGGTGCGATGGATCAAGTTGCACGGCGGACCGTCGGTGAACCCCGAGGGTACGTTGTTCGACGTTCAGGTCAAGCGCATTCACGAGTACAAGAGACAACACCTGAACGTGTTCTATTTGATTCACCGCTACCTGACGATCAAAGATATGTCGCCTGAGCAGAGACGTGGCGTGGTGCCTCGTTTGAGCATGATCGGAGGCAAGGCTGCGCCGGGCTACGCGACGGCCAAGACCATTGTCAAGATGATTAACTGCGTGGGCGACTTAGTGAACAATGACCCTGACGTCTCGCCGTACTTCAAGGTGTTCTTCCTGCCCAACTACAATGTCTCCTCGGCGGCCGTGATCATTCCAGCCTCCGACATCAATCAGCAGATCTCAACAGCCGGTATGGAGGCGTCCGGCACATCGAACATGAAGTTTGTTATGAACGGCTCGCTTATCATCGGCACCATGGACGGCGCGACGGTGGAGATCGTAGCGGAGGGTGGCGAAGACACAGCCTTTATCTTCGGCGCACTTGAACGCGACGTGAACAGAATCAGACAGGACGCCCGTGACGGTCGATATCGTATCGATGGCCGGCTGCAGCGTGTATTCGACTTCGTAAAGTCAGGTGCCGTTGCGAGAGGCGATCACAATGCGCAATCACAGTTTTGTGAACTCGTTGATCGTCTTCGGAACAATGGCTACGGACATAACGGAGACTTCTACCTTGTCGCGCACGATTTCCCATCCTACGTCGAGGCTAACGAACGCGTCGATCGGGAGTACCGCGACGCGCGTAACTGGTGCAAGAAGACCATCGAGGCCGCTGCCAAGATGGGCAAATTCAGCACCGACCGAACCATTAACGACTATGCCAACAAGGTCTGGGAACTAAGCGAGTGCGAAGTTGTCGGGCCAACACCCGAACAAATTAGACGACTGACCACCGTACCCAACATCGGCCAAACCACTACCGCCTCCAGTCATGAGCCCGTCTCTAAGGCCACCGACGTAGCACCCGCATTTCAGAATGAGAACTGCATAGCTAATTAGTTTTTGTACATTGTTTTTAAACATAAGAAGATCTGAACATTATATCTGAACACGGATCAATCCAATCCCCTGAACATAGCAGCTAAACATAGATTACTAGACACCGCATGAGAGACTGAATTCGTCCGTGAGACGCGGTACGAGCGTAAGGTTGGTTATCGGAACCCTCAGCTGGCTGGCTCAGAGCGCTCAGCTGGCCCGCCCAAGGCCCTCAGCGACCGCCAGGATGAAGAGGGGCGGGACATACAGACGGGCGATTGAGCAGTCAGGTAGATCAGTGGCAGCCCAGTCTCCAGTCTTCCACACAGTCCAACACATCCGGGCGGCCGATCCCGGTGGAGAGATGTTAAATTTGTGTGCTGCGAAATTTTATAGAAGGAATGCCCCCGAAAGCAAAGGCTAAGGTAGGAGCAAAGCAGCGTACTGCTCCAGAAAGAGCAGCCTCAAAGGTGGAGGCTGTGGATCCATCGGGTCAGGTATCAAAGGTAGGCGTTCTGACACATTTCGGGAGAGGGCGTGTGTGTGCACACGTGTGTGCAAAATTGTTTCCATTGTGCGTGGTGTCAGAATTTTAGTGTGTGGAGTGCCCAGGCGCCTTCTGTGAAGGCGGCTCCGTCTACTTGTTATGCGAAGTGCCTGGTTTTGCCGGGTTCGACGTCGACGACATACAAGTTGCGGCAGATCGACCCGCCTGGGTATGAGGATGGGGAGTTTGAGGCGGCTCCAAGTAGGTTATTGAATTGCAATGAAGAGACAATGAATCCGATGGCGTTGCGTGACATTGGATTACTGAGCCATCAGAACAGTGCATGTGTGTTGGATTTTCTACGTGCGCGGTTTATGCAAAATATGATATACACAACGGCGGACCCTTTGATGGTGGCAATTAACCCATTCCGTGATCTGGGGAATTGTACGGACGAGGTGATTGTTAAGTACCGGGATGCGGCTTCAGTTCAACACCTGCCTCCACATTCGTTTTCAATTGCCCGAGAGGCAATGGAGAACTTGGTGTCGGTGAATAAATCACAGACGATCATTGTGACGGGGGAATCGGGGGCAGGTAAGACTGAGGCAACGAAGCACTGCATGCGGTACTTCGCCTCAGCCAAAGGAAGCATGGATTTGCGCATCCAAAAGGCGGTCATGGCTGCCAACCCCGTCCTGGAAGCGTTCGGGAATGCCAAGACATTGAGGAACAACAACTCCTCCCGCTTCGGGAGGTTCATGCAACTCGTCCTGGCACCGCACGGAGGCATTCTTAATGGACGCGTGACTGGCTTCTTGCTGGAGAAAGTGCGTGTGTGCAGCCAGGCCACGAACGAGCGCAGCTTCCATATCTTCTACCAACTGCTCAAGGGCGCAAGCGCCGAACAAAAACGAAAGTATGCTCTAGAAGACGTCAAGACCTACCGCAATCTCAATGGCTCCGCCGTCGGGACGGCCAGCGGGTGCTACAGCGTCGACGGCATCGATGACGTTGGCGATTGGCAGGAGGTGCAACAGAGCCTCGTCTCGATGCAGCTGACGCCGACAGACATCGACGCCGTATTCAGCATCGTCTCGGGCGTGCTCAAGCTGGGCAATGTGCAGTTCCAAGGCGCCACCATTGAAGGGCAGGATAACGCGGCGCAGCTAGATGCGGGCAACTACGCGCTGCTGCAGCAGGCCTGCGTGCTGCTCAAGCTGGACGACGTGGACAAGGTCGCCAGCGGGCTTTGTACTACCGCCAAGACGATCGGAAACGAGCAGGTCACGGTCCGAATCCAGAAGCCGGAGGCGGTTTTACTTTGCCAGTCGTTGGGCAAGGCCATGTACGACTACCTGTTCAAGTGGATCATTGCCCGACTCAATCGCACTATCGAGCCCGAGTACTTCAAAGAGTTCATGGGCATGCTCGACATCTTCGGCTTCGAGATTTTCGACAAGAACTCGCTCGAGCAGCTCTTGATTAACATCACGAACGAGTTTCTGCAAAAGAACTTCATTGACATTGTCTTCGAACGGGAGTCGAAACTGTATAGAGAAGAAGGGGTGTCTACGACAGAGCTTGTGTTCACAGATAACAAGGAAGTCATCGACACCTTGATTGGCAAAAGAGGCTCGATCTTCGCTGTGCTTGAAGACAGCTGCATCAACAAGGGCGGCACCGACGCTTCCTTCTACTCGTTGCTGTGTCAGACACTTGGAACCACGAAGGCCTTCCGAAAGCCTCAAGGCGGAGACAGGGACCTCATCTTCACTGTAGGACACACGATTGCGGACATCAACTACTGCGCGCAAAACTTCGTGAGTAAGAACTCCGACTTGCTGAAGGCGGAACTGACGGAAGTGGCCCAAGCATCGAGCTCTCCGATCGTCGCTGAAATGTTTGCTGGCATTCCTGTCGAAAGGGGCAAGCTGGCTAAAGGTCAATTGATTGCGTCGCAGTTCTTGAAACAACTCGATGAAATGATGGGCATTATCCTTTCGACGGAGCCGCATTTCATCAGGTGTGTTAAGCCTAATGAAACCAAGAAACCGCTCGATTGGGATGCACAAAAGGTACTCAATCAGCTCTTCTCATTATCCGTCTTGGAAGCTTTACAGCTGAAGAAACTCGGCTTCTCATGGAGAAGACCTTTCAACGAATTTGTCACCCAGTTCCGTTATATCAACCTCGACCTAGACGCTGCCATGAAGGCCGCTTCTACTCCCACCCGCCAGCGAGAAGTCGCCCAACAACTCCTCTCCGCCTGTGGCAAACTAATATCCCCCTTCCAAGAAGGCAAGCAGTGGCAAGTAGGGAAAACCATGATCTTCCTCAAGCCTGAGGTTGTCCAAGAACTCATGCTCTTACAAAGAAGACTTATGGAACAATACGCTCCCGCTGTCACCTTCCTCGACGCTCTTATAAAAGCCAAATACTTGAGGCGTACGGCCCTACAAAACGCCAAAAGAGGCACGCGGCTACAAGCACTTATTCGAAAACGACTCACTCAATCCGGCAAACCAGCCTGCACCGTGCTCCAAATCGACCCCAGACAACCCGTTTTCATGGGCTAGCACCGAAACTCAGCGCGCATGTTTGTGCCTAGCACACACGCCCGTTTGTGCCTAGCACACACGCCCGTTTGTGCTAGCACACAAATGTTTCAGGTCGCTGAGATCTTAGCTCCGACAAGCACACGCACGCCACGAGTGCCTAATGTAAGTGACCGACGAAAATGTTCAGACCGAACGTCTTTGCTCTAGTCCGGACGTTGTTCGGATATGTTTGGTCTCTCGAGCGGGGTCCTCCTTCAAGGAAGGCCCCTTTTGGCTGGGTTGGCATCTTTTAGGGAAACTTCTTTTTTTAGAATGTCAGAATCGCGGAGGTGTATTGGGCGATTATATCGACGTCACGGGTCAGATGAGTTGATGTTTGAGGAGTCCAGCTCGGATATGGGATGTACTTTAGAGCATACAAGGCTGCGCAAGGCCGAGGCCTCTTGCAGTAGATCTTGGCGCTGGCGTTTGTTTGTTGCGCAGATGAAGCTGACTAGTGACAGACGAACAACGAGACGACTGCTGAGCGAACTCCACGACGAGGACCCCGTGATCCAGGAGCGCGCTTATGAGGCCTTGTGTCAGCTGGCCGCCAGTAGACCGTCAGTACATGATATGTTGCTACAGGAATGCGGAATCGAAGGTCTAAGGTGTGCTCCGGTCGAACAGGTGGGGGGAATCAAAATAGCGCCCAAGATAAAAGCGGGACAGGAAAATGAATGCTACAGGTATGCCACTGAAGACACAAGATTGCTCAGGCTAAAAGGTACTAACAGAATTGGGAACGAAACAAAAATAGGTTGGCTTAAACCTTCCGCCTAGGCTGCAACATACCGCCTACGCCAGCACACTCATATGCGGCCAGAAAGTATCAGGCCAGAAAGTATCAGCCCGGAAAGTATCAGGCCAAACGACCACTTGGGATATTCAACAAAGGTCTGCTCAAACCTATTTGGACAGAGTTCATTTCAGCTCTGAAGCGGCAAACCAAGCCCCACTTTCTCCACAGCACAATGGACCATGTCAAGAACCAATACCAACAGCCAACACCAAGAGGCTGGAATCGTACTCACTAGCTCGGTTAAACTGCACAATCATGTTATGTGGCTCTGGTCAGTTGCCACATCAATGCAGCTCTGGTCAGTTGCCACATCGATGCAGCTCTGGTCAGTTGCCACATCGATGTAGCTCTGGTCAGTTGCCACATCGATGCAGCTCTGGTCAGTTGCCATATCGATGCAGCTCTGGTCAGTTGCATGAATGTGTTGTGGTCATTCCCCACGTGCGGCCATTCCTCGTGTGTGGTGTGGCCTAAATTGTTGTGTGCCAACACAGCTGACCATATATGCAATCATTGATTTTTGTTCAAAAGGATCCTGGAGTGGGTAATCTTAGCACGAAACGGAGAGCCATGGCCAACAGGCGGCTAGCCAGTCCGACCACCGCCAGAACGACGAAGCCCGCCACATGCGCGCCGAGCAGAAATCTATACTCTGAAGGGGCGGCAAAACGTGGCGTTGGGACAAACGAGGGGGTTGGAGTGAGATAGTGAGGGCGAGATTAGGGCACGCGTGGGGGTGGGGACTGTGGTAGGTGCTGAGGGGCCAGAGGGCAGACCAGATGGCGGGGGTAGAGGGTTACCTTTCTCAGAGGGTTTGGTCATGCGTCGAGCGAAGTGTGCGCACGAGTTGACGAATTCGGTGGCCTGTGTCTTGGTCTGGTCAATGAGTTCTTGGCAACGGTCGTGCAGTGCTTGCGCGGGTGCTTCGGCCATTCTTTCGGAGGGCGACGAAGATAAGGAAATAAGTGAAAAGCCAGGTGGCAGGGGTAAGTGCCAAAAAGGCGGAGTGGTGCAGGAGGCGGGCGAAAAAGTAGCCAGCCAGCCCCAGGGCGCGTGCCCAAGCAACGTAGGTTGCGCGCACGTTCACGGAACACCCATCAATGAGCATCGCGCCGGCACAGATGACGAGGGCACTTGACACGGTCTGCAATCCACACGCCACCACAAATCGCAATACCAGACAGTGTCCGAAAACCTCCGGACTCGCCAGCGTCAAGAGCAACACAGCGCTGCAACACCCCAACGCTAACTTGAGCGTCGCCCGGAACTGCTCAAAGGACGCAAACTCTCGGTCATACTCGTCTCCGCCGGCTTCCCGGTCGTAGTCGGCGGCCTCGCGGTCGTGGTCGGCGGCGTCGCGGTCGTTGTCCACCGGCTGGGCTAGACCGCCGGAGTGGCCACGTGGAGAGGCATGGTCTGGCGCGTGACGGCGTTTGTACCACAGGTCGCTCATGACGTAGGCGAGGAGTGCCCCGGGGAGCGCGGCGAAGTCGGTGAAGAGCCGGCGGGGGTTACGATGTGGTCGGTCCAAGACTCCGACCCAGTAGGCCACGGCCCAGCTGTTGAGGCTGTACCCCACCCCTTTCACGGCCGCCAAAATAGCCACGAATAGCAGCGGCGGCAGGCGGCAGGAGCGGCGGTCGCGCGCCACCTCCAGGTGTCTCCACACCCGCCGGCCCAGCCGCGGCTCGTCCAAGTACTCCGCATTGGCGCCGCTGGTGCGCAGCACCATCACGCACGACTGCCGTAGCGGCGCGTCGGGATGGGCACCGGTGTGGACGGGCGTAACCGTGTGCGCAAACGCGGGAGCGGACCCGTGTGCAAACGAGGGTTGGGCGGGGGGGTGGGCGAGGCGGCTGCGGAGATAGTGGTGGACGCTGTCTCGGTGGCAGAGTGACTGCGTAGCGGCCCAGGCGGCGCCTTGGTTTTGTTTGAGGATGAGGTACTGTGGGCTGTCATGGGCGACCCAGCGGAAGAAGACGAAGCCGATGGCGAGGAGGCCAGCGCAGATGAGGAAGGTCATGCGTTCAGCGAAGTAGTTGTCTGCGAAGCGCGCGTCATCTGGGTAGCGCGCCCAGAGACGGAGCCAGCTGAGGCACCAGAGGCCGAGACCGAAGGCGATGCTGCCGAATTTGATGAGGCTGAGGGGCAGCACGCTGCTGACGGGTTGCGCCGTCTCCGATTGCAACAGTCCTGCGTTCAGTTCCCACCCCGGCATCGACAGCTGGAACACCACCACAGCCACGCCCATGGAACAGTCACCGGGTAGCGTCGCCAACAAACAGGCGGCCAACAACGACACAGCCAACGTCCCCACCACCACCTCCCGACGACCAAACAAGTCCGCCCATGGCGCCACCAGCAACCACCCCACAACGCGTAGAAAGCCGCAAGTGTATAACAGCCGTTCAGACAATTCCCACATAGGCAACTCCCAACTCACTGTACGGACGGCTCCCACGGAGGTGACTCCCACGCCCACAGGAGTGGTGATCACAGGAGCGGCGCCCACCAGCCCCACGAGAGTGGACAGGGGCGGTGTGTTGCCCCCTCCGTAACGGTCCCACCGAAAGAGCGGCACCGGCGCAAGCGGTGAGGCAAAGCCTGCCGCCGCGCCCAGGATACAGGACCCCACTAAGTAAACCACGTACCGTGTTGCCAGACCCGAGAACCGCACCAGGTCGACCAAAGATACGTTCTCAACCCGTCCGTCGGCAGCTGCTCTCTGGGCGAGCCTGTAGCCCAGGCCCACGGGTTTGGTCTCCCGGCCCACGGGTTTGGTCTCCCGGAGATGCACCCCTCCCTCCACGGATCTGTCATCTGACCCGCCGTTCTGGAGCCTCTCTGATAAAAACCTCTGGTAAGAATAACCCGCCGTCCACAACCCGCCGTCCCACAACTTACCTTTTCGGAACCCATTTTCTGAAGACCCGTTTTCTGAGGACTCAGCGCCGTAATAACTGCCAGCAAAACGAGAATTGGACTGCTCCATCATCTTCGGTCTGGGCCGGTCAATCTTTGTGCAGTCGAAGTTCTTTTGGGACAATTCCTTGTTCGATATGCGCACTAGTTTTTCCCCTCCAAGAAAGAAGCCGCGACATGCTCAATTTTGAGAGGTCAGCCATCCCCATGCCAGCCAGTCGTAATAACCTCACTACAAGTGGGCAGAGGGTGACGACTGCCCGGTCTCCGTTTGCGGGGGCACGCCTGCCAACCTTCGTTTGTGGGCCTTGCCCGCGTCCACGAACTCCAGAGTACTTTGCTGCTTCGCTCGCGCAGCAGTCACCGTCGAGGCCTTCCTGGCCAGCCGTGTAGTCTTTTTATCATCGCTCACTATCGCCGCGGTCGGCGCCCCGAAAGTCACGGGGGCCCCATACAGGTCAGCGGATCCAAAGGCGTCAATTTCATACACCGCAGATCTTCCCGCCGATCCAACAGTCTCATAGATCGGTTCATATGTCTCGGCGGTACCCGTGGCCATCGAAGCGCCGCTGGCCTCAGAAACATTCCCGAAGGTCGCCGGAACTCCACCAGGCCCATACGACCCCGTGACGGCAAAGGCTCCAGGGACCAAAGAGGATGGAGGGATATCATACACCGCAGTGGGAGCCCTGTAGATGGTGGGCGCCCTATGGGTGGTGGGCGCCCTATAGGTGGTGGGAGCCCCACGGGCGCTGGGAGCCCCATGGGCGGTGGGAGTACCACGGGCGGTGGGAGCCCCATACGTCTCGGCGGTCGAGGTGGCCGTCGAAGCGCTGCTGCTCTCAGAAGCATTCCCGAAGGTTCCCGCAAGGCTCCCACTGCTCTCATCAAGACTTTTAGGATTCACTTCGAGCAGTTCTCTCCATTTGAAGAGCCGAGCGAACCTTGGCAAGTCGATTTCGGCGGAAGGGCGTGGTGCGACAGTTCGGTTCACGGACGAGTCGAGCCTATCCGCAAACTGCAGCTGGGTTTTGAAGTCCCATTTCAGCCCCTTCAGTTGAGGGTAGTGATGTCGGAGAGTTTCGCAAAAGTGGTCGAGGGCTTCCGTGTAAACTCCAGTCCATTGTAGGAGGCAACCCGTAATCCAGGCCTCCATGAACTCGCGTTCCAGAGCTTGCGGCACATCGAAGGCATCGCGGTCTAGTTCTGCCCTGAACTTGGTGATGAGCTCCGTCTTCGTGTTCGGCACGATGTCACCGGCCGGGCAGGAGACGTACGAAGCAAGCGTGAAGGCCCTGCTCAGGTACTCACCGTTGCACGTTTGCAGCGAAGCTGATGGGAAGCATTTCAAACCTTCCCACAACGCGGGCGGCAGCATTCCCTCCATCAAGGTTCTAAGTGGCATGTCGTTCACCGACTCGAGATTCCTCGTCCCCCCTGCCGGAACCTCGCGGAGACGCCACGGAATCTCCTGACACTCCTCGTACCGATAGCACGCGCCTCGCAGCCACCGAACAATCTCTCGAACCGCCAACTCCTGCTGGGAAAGACGGTCCTCCCACCATCCATGGATAACCGTCGAGGAACCCACCGAGGGACACCCATCACCCAACGGAGCTTCCATGTCAAAGTCGGATTCCATATCCAACACGTGGTCGCACACGTTCGCATCATTCAACACCACCGCGGCTACACCCGTCATAATTCCGCCTGTCGTAACTCCACTCACGGGTTCACTCCACGCAGCCGTGTTCTGCGCCAACAGCTCGTGCGACGCCGGAACAGGTACGTTATCCGCAGAAGCATCCGTCCCCCATACCAGGTGGTCTTTGCCGCTACCCACCGCGCCATAAACCGCCAGCACAAAGGGATTTCTGGACGAACACCTTCGCGACTGACACGCCCCCAATTTCATATCTTTTTTCCCGCCCAAAATTTGTGGAACGGAAGTAGCGTCGAACCAGCGTTCTGTGGAATAGAAGTAGCGGCGAACTAGCGTTCTGTGGAATAGAAGTAGGACAGTTGTGTAAGAAGTTATGTAAGAAGTGTCCATCGTTGTTGCTTTGGTCCTGGTTTCCACCCGGTCGGTGCGTTCCAGCGGATTAGTTAATGGACACGGCTAAGGTCGAGCGGTGCGTCTTGGGGGTCCATGTTGGGGTCCGTGTAAGGAGTGGTGTTTTTTCTTGGTCTGCCCGCCCTTCTGCCTTCTGGTCCGGACTTAGTCATGGTTGCGAATTTTTCAAGTTCCACGACCGTGTCATCCTCAAAGAGAAATCTAAGGTAGCTGGGCGTCTTGGGATGCGAAATAACGGCCTTGGGGCTTTTCCAGTAGGTGCTTGCGAAGTTCCATCCGCTTTCAGTTTCGGATTTCGATTTGTACTTCAATTTTTCGAGACAGAACCATTCCAGACGGGCAGGATCAACCTTTGCGTGTTGTAGTATACATCCCGTAATCCAGACGCAGAGATGCACACTGACTATCCTTAGCTCCCAGGGTTTCATGTCTCTCCGGAGCCCACGTAGGGTCTGGAACCTGTCTTGTAACTTGAACTTCACTAATGGTATCACGTCGCCCACTGGATAGCGGATGTATGAAGCAATTAAATACGCGGCTTCCAAGTATCCTTTCCGACATGATCGTAGCGCCTCCTCCGGGAAACTCAGAACACGGGACCACTCGCCCACCGATAGGAACGCCCATCTCGTCCTTGCCACATTTTCTTTCCGCAAAGCCTCCAAGTCGATTTTACACTTCCACGGAATCTCACCACACTGCCGGTACCGGAAACAACTACGGCTAACGTCCGGCCTTGGAAGGATCGACCGAAACGCGCCGGCCGCTGCCGCTTCCAAGCCCGTCGCGCCGGAAACGTCGCCCACAGAGGTAACTTTCTCCGGGGCCTCCTCCTCCGGGGCAGCCACTAGGTCGACCTTCAGTGGGTCGACCTTCAGTGGGTCGACCTTCAGTGGATTGACCTTTAGTGGGTTGAACTCCAGTGACTCAACTTCCAGTGACTCAACTTCCAGTGACTCGACCTCCAGTGGCTCGACCTTCAGTGGCTCGACTTCCTGCGGCTCGACTTCCAGTGGGTCGACTTCCAGTGGGTCGACGTAGTTGGGATTCATCTTCACCGGCCCAATGTTCCAAGGCCCCACGTCCGGAGGCCCAGCGGGCACAACCCCACCTGTCAGATGCTGAATAGACACGGGCACAGGTCGAATGATCCCAGGTGGAAGGGGCACAGGTCGAATAGGTATAGGTCGAATGATCCCAGGTGGAAGGGGCATAGGCCGAATAGGTATAGGTCGAATGATCCCAGGTGGAAGGGGCACTGGTCGAATGATTCCAGGCGAAACGAAGAGAGGGGGGGCACCACCGAAGTCGTTCCACACGCCAGGCCATGAGACGGGCGTCTGCCGCCCAGCAGTGGCTTGTTGGTGGCCACCCTCCGAAGTGCTTGCACCACTACACCGCGTATGCATCGCAAGGAAGAAACCTCTGACGGGGAGATGATGTTTTCGACTCGGCCCTGCTCTCATTAATATTCGACCCTTAATTTACTACTGCTGATTCCCGGCCTCCTGGATCCATTTGGCCCACAAGGTATAACCTGCATTATTTCTTGGCCATTCACGAGAGGGAGTCATAGCGGACATAAGGGCATAACGTACGGTCGGGCAAAGGGGTTCGCAATAGAGCGGTTCGGGAATGCCTACTGGGTTTGGTTTAGAAGACGAGTCCCAGGACTTCAACTTTGAAGACCAAGGCAAGGACGCGAAAGGAAGTGCGACTGAACCGGGTGGGTCGAGGACCGATGGGTGGAGCGTGAGGCAAATTCGACCGAGCCTACTCGACGCATGTAGAAACCGAGTTTCCTTCACGGTAGCTTCAAATGAGTTGTAGGATGACCAAAGTACAATGACGGAACCTCGGTGCTTACCACTACTGGCTTGTGTTGAATTCCGAGGCTGCCCATTAAACGCCAGGCAAGAAAGCCCGGGTAGCGCTGTTGGGAATAAACCGGACGCCAGCCATACAGCCGACCTACATCACCATGGACGACCAGGCAACCACGAGAGGGAATGGTGGCCTCGACGGGCTAGGAACGGTAAGCACACGAGTCGGCTGGGTGGCTGGGTGGCCCGACGAGAAGCTGTCCAATGGTTGTGGTATCACGGCCGGCCAACATAATGAGGCTGTGGAGGTTGAAACGTGCGGCCGCCGTCAAGGTAAAGACATTCCGTGGGGAGGTGGCCTGGGAGAGCGAGGGAGTGTCGACATCACACTGCGGACTCTCACCAAGCCAAGAGGAGGCATGGAACGACTGCCTGCGGTGATCGGTCGGCAAAGACAAAAGATGCAAGCGCGGGCACGCTCACCCCCACGTCCTGAACACAATCACATCTTAGCACACGCGCCTAATCGCGCTCGAGTCGACAGAGCGATACTACCTTCGGCGAGTGCTAGATTGCGCGGAGCCCTTGCTGGGGGGGGAACTGCCGTTCCTGTGATCCGCGCGGGGGCCTCGACAGTTGGGAACACACAGCCGGACTCGCTTACCATCGAGAATTGTGGCGGCGTGTGTACCGGTTGCGAAGCCGTCCCCAAAGGCAAGTATGGTTCCGGCAGGGTGCGAAAGTGTTGGTCAATGGTTGCGGTATGTCTGCCGCCCTTCAAGGAAGATTGTGGAAGGTAGGACGCGCCGTCTTCAGAGGATGGACGTTCGTCCTCGAAAAGGTATCGGACGATCAGAGCACCGTCGACTTGAAGCAGATTGCGACGGCGCATGGTCTGTAGAAAGGACGAAGAATTGTAGCTGTGTTTTGAAGCCTGCTCTAAGCCCTGCTTATCACCTGTGGCGCACACATGTATCTCTATATCGCACACATGTATCGCGCAAACGCGTGTGTTAAACTGAAATATGTTTCTTCCACAAAAGATATGCTTGCCACCGACTCAAGGCGTACGCTTTGAAGTCGAACGAGCCACTCGTATTCGCCTGGGAGAACCTGATGATCGACCAGAACGACCACAGTAGGTGACTAGATAACACGAACTTTTTAACTATGGATACGAATCTGTCCAAAGAGTGGTGTGAGGGAAGAATCGTCGCTCTACACCTGGCACTCATGTACACACTACCAAATAATCGGATCAATTCCTCGTCTGGGAAATTCGCGGGGTCCACGTCATGTGTAAAGTAGGGGTGCTGGTCCACACAATAGTCCATCCGCATTTCAGCAAAGAAGTTAGCAATGTCGAACGCGGGATAGTTATACGATGAATATTCAAAGTCTATCAACCGTATGCGAGTTCCACTCTGAATTTGACAGCTGTGTGTGGAGTGGGTGTGATGTGCCACAAGTGGAGCGGGTGTGATGTACCACAAGTGGAGTAGGTGTGATGTACCACGGGTGGAGTGTGTGTGATGTACCACAAGTATGTTATTTTCTTGAACGTCGTTATGGCAGAAGGCAGGTTGCAGAATGAGATGATCGTCGTCCTCCTGAAGGATACGGAGTAGATCGGGTATCTCCTTGGTCATGGCATCCAGGGGTAGGTCGGTGAAACGCTTCTTCCAATCAGCACTGTCGCTGTCAGACATGCTTTTCATGCGCTGTATCATGAGGGCTTCAGTTGATGTGGGCTCATAGTGACATGATTCTTGCGCCTTCCGAGAAGAGTTATGATAACCGCTGTGGCTAGCATAGTGATTAGCTGCGGTTACAATTTCTCTGGCTCGTTGGCTCCATTTGTATAAGCTCGTAACTAGCCCCAGCTCACCGTCATTGAATTCAGCTACTCGCGGCAGGCGCTCCGCCAGGCGGTGGAACCGAGCCAAGACGGTAGCCACGGCACATAGGACGCTTGGATTATCCATTTCATTCTTCTTCAGCGAATGGCCTTTGATGAACTCTTCAATTCGGCCGCCCGGAAACGAAGCAAACAACTTGGGGGCAGCCTCCACTTCACTTAACAACCGAAAAATTGCAAACTCTCTCTCAGGGTCATACAGGTCTCCTACCGCGGTCCCGTATACCCGAAATAGAACTTTGACTGGGACTAGACCCTCCATTCCCTTACGGCTCTCCACTGCTTTTGAACCTGCCGTTGGTTGGGGCGAATTGGATTGCGGGGAAGTCCGCTGAAGTAAACTTACTTGAAATAATTGGTTCGTTAAACCGGCTACAATCTGTTCGGCTTCGAGCATGCTTGGATCAACTTGAAATATCTTCCACGTGGGCACCTTCTCACAACACAACCGTTTAATCTCCTGGGGGTCAGTGAGGGGTGAGAAATGTCTGGCACTCTCGATAATATCCTCCACTGTGTTTACGGGATGTACTCGGCTAACGGTAGTAATCTTCCGAATAGGTTCCGGGGACAAGCACACCACAACAGGTGAACGACATTCTTCCTCCTCCACCTCCAGGTATTCATCTTCATCATCCGTATCACGCAAACGACCCATAAGACCAATTTTCACACTCACTTTCCAACCACCAGTCCCAACCACCAATTTCCCTACTACAAGCTAAACACACCTAACTAACAAACCTTTCTTACCCCAACCTCATGTGCACCCATCCCTGACAAGGTGCCTGAGCATACAAGAGTATGTCATTCCGTCATGCCCTGACAATTGTCTTATCGCACGCTGGTCGTGGCTCCCCCCCGGGGTTAAGTATATTTGCCCACAATAAACCGCAATTCGCAGGATGAGCAACCTGTTCGGTGCCTATCCAGTAAGCAGCGATGAAGAAAAGGAGCAAGGAGGAAAAGTGCAAGGAGGAAAGGAGCAAGGAGGAAAGGAGCAAGAAGGGAAGGAGCAAGAAGGGAAGGAGCAAGAAGGGAAGGAGCAGGGGAACACCGGAGAAACTGATGGCGTAGACCGGACCAACCAACGGTTTGCGATGCAGCAGACTGATGGAGAGTCACGGAAGAGAAGCTTACAAAAAAATCCGGAATTGAACAAGGGATTGAATCAAGGTGAAGACGTGACCAAGCGGAACAAAACGGGATCTCCTCAGGGGCGACCACTGGCCGCTCCTGTCGCCGGAGCGACAGTACAGTGGATTGAAGATATGAATCAGCATGCTAAGGAATACTGTCCCGTCATGGTGTATAGCACCAAAGCTAAGCTAGCCGAGAGTGAAACGGTAACCACTTTGTCGGTGGCGCCCAACGGAAGGCGCCTCGTGGTTGGTTCAGGCCGTGGAAAGGTGTTGATGTTTTATTTCGCCACCATGGTCAAGGATGGAAGTGTTGTAGAACAGTGGGCCGACTTTGAAGGTCTGCCGGTTTTATTACTCAAGTATGACCGTTCTACCAAGTTCTTGATGATCGCTGCCGGCGAACCGTTTGTAGAGATCAGGAACAACGATAACGCCGTCGTATGGCAAACGTACAAAGGAGATATGTACGTACGGGACACAGCCAACACATTTGGACACACGCACCGAGTGACAGACGGATTCTGGCTCGATGGTGACCACATCATGACAACTAGCGAAGATACTACGGTCAGGGTATTCAATCGGAACTCCAAACCCAAAGGGCTGGACCAGCGAATACCGTCTTCGTGCGTCTACAAGACTATCGACCGGGAAAATAAAAGTTTAACTAAGCAAACACGCGTGTGCTGCGCACAAATGTACGACAACAATAAAATTTTGGTCGCTGGATGCGCTGATGGCAGCATCCAGATATGGGACGGAACTTGGAGAAGTGGGATCAAGTCCCAAAAGCCCAAGAAAGTCATCCGACTCCAGGAAGTAGAACCTGTCGAAAAGATTATCATATGTAATATTGAACCGGCTCCTGATCATAGACCGCTTTCTGATGGCAATCCCGTTTCTGACGGTAGCCCCGTTCCTGCCGGTGACCCTGTTCCTGGCGGTAAATCAAGAAATAACCTGCCGTCCAGCTCTGGTCAGCTGAGAGTATATGCCAGAACTCCGACCACAATAGCCTGTTTTGATTTGTTCTCTGGAAGCTTGTTGAAAACCATAAAGTTGTCAGGTAGTAGGTTGGGAAGGCCATTGATGGCGTTGTACTCCGCAAACAAGCACGACTCTTATATCCTGACTGTGGATCACGACAATAGAATTGTCTGGTTCACATTTGAGTTGGACTTTGTCAAAGCGCTGGAATTACCTTGCAGCCTGGAGGAAGGAGAAGTGTTTAGCGCCTTGTATGTTTCTCCCTCGTTGCAGCTATTTGCAGGAACGAGCAAAGGGAATCTCATCGCCTATTGGACAGAAGAAAACAAAGACCAGGGGGCCGGCCTGATGAAGGAAGCGTCATCCAAACCAGTGGAATCAGCTGTGGCACAAACGGTGGATTCATCATACAGTATTTATGAACTTCCGGAGCATGTAAAATACTACAATGATGACACAGTAAAGGAGTAAGGCAACCAGTCACAACCTACTAACATTATTCCTCATCCCACTGATCCCCCTTTGTCCTGACGTCATCGTTTGTTACTTAAGAATAAAGCAGCGCCGCTATCGGTTACGAGAAACTAAAACACCCCATAAACCCCATCCGGGATAACCTGCTCCGGGATGGCTCCAGAACAAGTTCTTCCAGAACAAGTTCTTCCAGAACAAGTTCTTCCAGAACAAGTTCTTCCAGAACAAGTTCTTCCAGAACAAGTTCTTCCAGAACAAGTTCTTCCAGAACAAGTTCTTCCAGAACAAGTTCTCTCAGGCTGGCAAAGCCCCCCGGGTGGCGGGGGGGGGGAAGCTGTCAACTATACATAGCTATCTATCTATGTGTTAAGCCGTCGGTCGTAGTTGGTCGGTTGGTCAGGTCTAGTTAATTATGGTGTAGCGTTGGCCGCTGATGGGACCGATTTTGCGCGTCCGTTCGAGTAGCGCTACGATATCGGCGACTTCTCGCATGCGGACGGGTGCGAAGACGACTTGTGGGTCGACGCCATCGACCCGGTTCCGGGTGTCGACAAGACTTGTTTCTTCGCCTCGGAGGCAGCGCGCGAGATATTCGTCTACACGCAGTCCGAGGTCTTCTCGACTCAGGCCATCGGGTTTCACGGCATCCAGTAGGTCCAGTACCTTGTTGCACAAGACCTTCTCGCGCAGTCGCTGGCTGTGTGACTTGCCCGTTGTCAACTGGTCAAAGTCCAGTTTTCCCGTTGCCGCGTCCGTGAGGGCCTCGTATGTTGCCGCCCGGATCAGTCGGGCCGCTTCACGCACGTGTCGCGCTCGTACCTCCCGTGCCAACTCCATCTTCGCCAAAGCCGTTGCTAACCGTACCAACGAATCCAACTGCCGCGGCGTCCCCACCGGATTCCGTCCACCCACTCCCCGTAGACCCACGTACGCTTCCACCAATGCAGTCTCCGCCTCTCCAGACATCTCCGGCCGGCATGTAGACCGCGCATAGGTCACATACTGCGCAAAAAACGCAGGGCTCAAAACTCCGCCAGAACTAGACTCCGGCGCCGATCTCGGTTCCGCCTCCATTCGATGGTCACGTCCGTTGCGGCCACTCGGCTCGTTCATTCCCAGGTGGACCACTTCCGGTTGAGCGTTGGGTGTTTCGCGGAAGAGGCGGCAGATGTGTCTACTGAGTCGTTCGTCATTTTCGTCAGTGCGCAGGTCTAGGCACAAGAAAATGAGGTCGAATCGGCTCATCAGGCTAGCAGGTAGGTTGATGTTTTCGACGACGCTTTTCTTGGTGTCATAGCGGCTGCCGATAGGATTCGCAGAGGCAAGTATGGCAGTACGTGCGTTGAGGGAGCAGACGATGCCTGCCTTGGCAAAGGAGACGGTTTGTTGCTCCATAACTTCGTGTAGAATCGCGCGTGTGTGGTCATTCATTTTGTCGAATTCATCGATGCAACATACTCCGCGGTCGCTGAGCACGACCGCTCCCGACTCCATCACGAACTCCTTCGTCTCTGGGTCACGGGTCACACTCGCCGTCAGACCCGCAGACGTCGTACCGCGACCGACCACATACACTGATCGTGTAGCCAACTTGTTAACATACCGTAGCAACTGCGATTTTGCCACAGCAGGGTCGCCGCATAGTAGCACATGTAACTCACCTCGCGACTGCATACGAGATCCTTCACCATCCACGTGCTCAGTTAACCCGCCAAACAACTGACACAATAATCCCTTCTTCACGTCCGCCATTCCCCAAATGTCCGGTGCAAATGAACACACTAAACGCTCGTAGCATCCCGGGTCAGCCGCCAAACGATGCGCGTCGCCCACAAACGAAGGCGCAAACGGCCGATTCACATCCACGTCGAACACATTCGTGCCTTCCGTAGAAACCGAAAACGCGTCTATCGATCTACAAAACCAGGCCGTTACATCACGCCACGGGGGAGGGTGTTCCGGGGGGGTTGGTGGGTGTCTATACGCAGTACATTTTATGGACTTTCTTGAGGTTGCGGGTGCGCGGGTTGACCCTAGTCTCCACCGTGCGATAAACTCCGGTAACGGCGATGACATCACCAGGTCGACAGCATTCCACGTAGTTGTCGTAAAGGTATACGAAAAGCATCTGGGGTGGTTCGCCTTCTGGCACTTGGTCGGGTAGTTCCTGTAATTTGCAGACCTGTCTGCTGGCGAAGACGCATTTGTCATGAGCGAGTGTCAGGGTCTTGCGGCCCTGGCATGCTTCGCAGACCTGTGGCTCTGCGACGGTGCCCGCGATGACGGGTACGGAGACCTCGTGGTTACATAGTACGTATTGGAAGTTGCGCGACGCCTTACCAGTACAACGGAAGACGGCCACCTGCATTTCGGGAATGACGGAGGAGAGCCGCAGACAGACGCCGGTAATGCAGACCAGCGTCTCAACATCCTTGGAGGCGCATAGCTGCCGGATCGCCGTAGGTTTCGGGTGGTGGCAGAAGCTGGAACGGAGACCAATAAAGGGAGGGAGCGCAATTTGTGTAGCGGGCAGCAGCTCCTCACTAACAAGCCTTTTCAACTCATCATCAATCAATAAGGAGGTGTCCACGGGGTATTCAAGCACCCACTTCTTCACCGCAGCAGCTCCCTGCGACAAATGGTTGAAACTGAAGATCACACTCACGAACCCAGACCGTGGCGACCTTTTGCAGGCCCGCACCTTGCGTGATCCCCGACATAGGCACTCTAACACCCGGTAGTAGTACCCGCCCTGGCCCGAGGCACCGCACTCCTGTTCCGCCATCTCCAGCTCGTCCTCCGCTACGTCCTCAAACCGGGCAGTACGAACCCAGGCTGCAAACTCCCGACGCAACTCACCCTCCACGTCCTGCAACTGACTCCATGAACGACCGCCGCCTGCAATACCGCCACGCTCCTGAGCAGGAATTATCGCCGCAGCTGCCGCCATCACCTCGGTCTCAAAATTCAGTAATTAATCGATTTCCAATTTAATCGCTGTTTAATCAAAATAATTATGGACTCAGACATCGCTGCCACTACCCCCGAAGTCGCCGCAGCGATCAACTTCCTCGAGCAATACAGAGACCTCACCGTGCAAGAATTCCTAGACAAGTTCTTCGACGAAGTGGTAACTTACACACACCCCACGTGATCCACTACACGTGATGACCCACTACACGCAACGACCATACTCCTCGACTACACTCCCGTCACTTGTAGTGTTGTCAAACACAAGAAAAGAGCCGAGAATTGATGAGGAAGTTTGGCAGTGTCAGTGAAGAGTCAAAGGAGAACTCACCCAACCCGCCAAACGAACGTAGCTAGATTATACTAACTCTCTTCCCCTTCCCCTTCCCCTTCCGATACCGCACGGTCATCAATTGCCCCTGCCGGGGTACTGTTGTTATTCGGTGATCGAACAGTTCGTGGACGCAGTCTTTGGCTAAAAATTAGTCGTGCACCGGCGAGTCGATTTCAGCGGCATTGGCAGGCTGGTACTGCATCAGGAGTCTGGCTGCTTCCAGACTTGGTGCTCCGCCAGTGAAACCAGAGTGGTGGGCGAAGTACTGATTTACGTCTTTCTGACACTCGGGTTTAGACTGGTCGGGATCGATGAAATTGGCGACATCCTGGCCTCTGAGTCCTCGGAGGTCTTGGTGGATGAGAGCCCTGTTGTTGAAACGATCTGTTTCATCCGCAACGGCGGTAAGTCTGTACTGGCCATTTCGGTCGTCTTGGAAAAGGATCCATTTGATCTGGAGGCCTCGTTCCGCCTCCAGGGCGTACAGGTGTTTCTGCCAAGGACAGTAGTGGCTTAGGACGATGAAGTCTTCCTCCTCTTTCTTTGCATCCAGCGCCTCCTGCACTATGTGATGGGCCGGATAGATCTCCTTCGCGATGCACGTCAACTGATCCTTAAACACCTCGCGCACCCAGGCGACAGCCGCCTGTAGCTTCACGTGGCGCTCCGCCTCCGAGCATCCACCTGACCACAACGGGTCCATATGGCCCACCAAGGAAGAAAATCCGGTCTCCCCCACAAACAACCGAGCAGTGCAGTCACAACGGGGCTCACCCGAAATGCTGCGAACTATACCGTCAAGATATTTCTCGCGATACATCTTGGCGGTAAATTCGCGGCACTTTGGGTCAGCAACTCCGCACACCTTCTCCAAAATTTCCTCGATGTGCTTGTCAAACAAAGCCAAGATGCCCAAGGCAGGCTCATTCTGTTCTTCTTGAAACTCCTGCCGCACCTCCACATCCGGGGTGAGCAGAGTCTACATACAAAACCCATTCTCCACCCCTTCTCTTCTCCAACCCATCAGTGCACATCCACGAGTGTGTTTGTGTGTGAACTTTGAGTAATCTGTCCTCTGTGTGCCATCCAACATGGGTTGGGGTACTTACCGATAAACCTGCCTTAAGCATCTTGCCCGTTGTCCACGGCCCTGCGCTAATAATAACTTCAGTCATTTATGTAAAAAAATTTGCCGGACGGTTTTTTTGGTGTCAAGAATGCGTGAAACGGCTGAAAAGAGAAGTTCTGACCATCGATCCTGACTCGCGACCAATAAAAAAGACGGCCGTAAGGGCTTGTGCCCAGAAG